>NW_015090893.1:5296075-5340519 GCF_001431845.1 Calidris pugnax
CCCCCAGGTTTTTCCCCTTTCCTCTTGGTTGCAGATGGATCCGTCCCCTTCTTTAATTTTTTTTTGGTAGTGGTTCTCTCCCCCTCCCTACCAGGTCCCGTCAGTGGGATGATACATTGCGCCCAGCTGCGGGAATTAATATGCAGGGGGACAGAAATTAGATCTGCACAAGCCCTTTGCAGATATAATCAGAAAACGTCAGCTCAGGCAGCAGGCAGCGGCTTCCAAATCTAGGGGAATAATATAATTGGGAGAAATAAAAAAAAAAATACAACAAAACCACAGACAGTCACAGAATAAAAAGTCGGGGAGAGAGGAAACACATACACGCATGCATTTACCGAATCACTCACGCACATGCAACAAAATCTGATAAAGCAATAGACAGAGTAAATAGGGGGGGTAGGGAGGGTGGGGGAAGAAAAAAAAAAAAAAAAAAACCAAACCAAAAAGAAAGAATAAAGCAATGGAGCTTCTGCCTGAATGCAGATTAACTCTGAGGTCAAAGTGGAAATGATGCACTCTGCTGCAGCACAGATTAACACATGCGTGGTGTCAGCCGGGGTGCTTTTTAACCTTTGATTACACATATGCAGGCAGCCTGGATTTTCATTTTGGAGGCGAGAAGGATTTGGCAGGCATAAAAAGGGAGGCTGGAAGGAAAAGCTTGCCCTATGCTGCTGAGCATCCTCATTTTTCTAAACAGCCTGGAAATCGTGATCGCAAAGGGAAAAAAAAATGAAAGGATGGATGGGGGAGTGGAAAAGGGAGGGATGGTTGTTGCTAAGTAACTCAGGAAATGGGGAAAGCAGCATTGGTGGAGTCAGTATGAATGAGATGATTTAGTGTGTGATAGGATTAGGGGGAATATGCAAGGTTTTTATCTCCCCTCCCCCTAATAAAATCCGGCTACAGACACAGGAAATGCTTCCTGGCCAGAGGGGAAACACTAGGTGGCTATAAAAGCTGGACCTTGCCAAATTTTGGAACCAGAATCCCAAGTTCCATTGTGCAAAAATGCAATTTAGCAGCCACTAGTGAAATAAAAAATTCAGGGAAACTCATTAATCCCCAAAGTAAGAGCACCTCAGTCTGAAATAGGTACTTGGACCGTGAGCTACAAAAACAATTTTTTTATCTCCTCACTTTTTTCTGCCTAAAACCAAAGTAAATATAAACAGCTCCAAGTGTCCCCAGTGTTGTTTATAAGCTGGGAGATTGATGTGCAAACATAATAATCAGAAACTGGGAAATGTGACCTGACACTGTTTCAGGTAAAAGCTCATCTTTCTAAAATCAAAGGAGAAATAAAGAAAGAATACTTATAAAAACACTTAAATAGGAAGTGAAATGCTCCTAATATAATAAAAGCATCAGAATTGCCCTTTAGACTGAGTGTAGTCTGAACCAAATATGATACTTTGGTCCTGCTCAAACCTGCCAATACCCAGGCCAGTTTGGCAATTCCCAATGTCCAAATGCAGAATGAATTTATCTATCAAAAATACCTAGTTGCAGCAGTTGCTGTCCCAGATTCTCAAAAAACATAGACCCAGCCTTCAGCCATCAAGCAACATTTTTTTTTTTTTTTTTTGTTTCCAAACATGATCTACTTAACTGCAACAATAAGCACTAGGTCAGTGTTATTAGTTGAATTAAATACTTTGGCCCCTGGATAGTACTGTGATAATTCTGTCACTGTATTTTAACACTGTTTCCAAACAAAGTAACAAGTTATAAACCTGGTTCTTAATAATTCCAAGGGTCCTAATCTTAATTAAGTCACTTCACCAACTTGTGCAATACAACCCCTTCAGAGACAAAAAGTTATAAAATATTCCAAATACTCTCCCCGTCTCTCTGTCTCTCAGGATATGTATCTGTATGTGTGCATAATCAAATACCAACATTGGCTTGTAATGTGTGTTACCTGTGAACATGACACTTCTGTGATTTTATTGCTGTAATCTCTCCCATCAGTTATCAGAACATTCCTTTGAAGGTTAACAATGCTGAGTATATTTTGATGATAGAATCAAAATTGTTGATGTCTAAGAATTTGAACTGTGCAAATAAGTATTATCTTAGCTACAGCAGCTATGTCTGCTGTAACATAGGGAATATCAGCTTTACATTGCACTTTGCTGAAATTTGTCACATAGCAAAATGTTTCACATCCTTCTTGTCTGAAAATAGTTCCTGGACTTCCAACAAAATGGTGATGCAGTTTCACTCCAGAGGTCCAGCTCATTATTCTTGAGAGAGTTAAGGGGTCTGCAATAGAAGAAAAACCTGCTTGTTTCAAATTGTAAAAGTTTTTTTTCCAGGCTTCCCATCACATAAAGGGTGTGTCAAAAGGAATTAGATACTGTAATACTAATCCTTGACTGCTTAGAGTTCATTAAGTAATACACAGCCTTCTTTTTGCATTGTTAATTGAGTATCAATGAGTTTTGATGGACAAGCATTCACTGAAGGTTGTAGATTGCTCTGCATGTTAAAACTTGCATCATCAGTTTATGATCAATTTTTCATCTCCAATGCATCTATTTTAATTTTTCATATGTGTGCAATTGACACCCAGGCACCAGCTTAGGTATTGGGAATTGGGGTCTTTGGTCTCTGCTGTAGTCAGTGGACCACACAAAGGCCAAGTCAGGTTTTTCAGTGCTCCTAGATAGTAGATACCAGAGATAACATCATTTTAGATATCAAAATACTTGGCCTCAATACGTGAAACTTACCACCAATAATCAAGAAATAGTTATTTTTGCTGTAAATAATTTCAAATGCAAAATTATCCTTGCAGTTCTTTGCAACCTTGGCCTGAAGGAAGAAAAGGCAAAACCAGGTTTTATGCTTAATGCATTTCAGTATTATAATCTCTGGTTACGATGATAACCTTTGCTGGGGAAAAAATTGTTTACCTGTAGCATATATAACAGCTACAGAAAACAAAGATCTAACAGGCTGTTTTCTATTTGAACACGTTGTCTTTGAAGCACCAAGTTCTGCTTTTTGTGCCCACGAGCTTGGATCAGACAGTGACGTTTTAGAATTCCATCATATTGTATTATCACAAAGGACCAAATTTAAATGAGGACACTGCCTAGTGTGAAATGTTTTCCTGACACCCTTTGTGTAATAAATCAGTCTCACATGGTAATTTGTCCCTGAGCACAAATGTGATATCTTCACAACAAATGACTTGAAGGTTTTTATGGAAAAAATGTCTTATGAAGGATAATTAAACATAGAAGTGATTGTTCCAAAAACATGCATTCTATGTTAGACCCCACTAATACTCACAAGAGTACCTTACTACGCTGTGGCACACGGCTTGTCCATTTACAAGGACCTTCTCAGCTCCCATTGATTTCCCAAGGTGTCTGTATCTTTAAGCCCAAAGAAAACATGGCTTTTCCTTCTCTAAAATTATTTTTTCCTGTGTATTCAAATTCTAGATCGTACAGTAACAAAGAAGACAAAAGATATATATGAAAAAGCAAATGCAAAAGTAAGAAATAAAAGATAAATTTAAGAAAAGGATACTGTCATATATTGAGAAGTTAGTCACAAGAATTTATTTTTTTTTATCAGATTTCTATCTGGAAGTACTTCCTGTTTCAGCCTGTAATTCCTTGAGTTGCTTTAAACAACAACAAAAAAAGCCCAAAAAAAGACAATTTCACTGTCTCTCAAAGGACATCAGATTTGGGTAAGAGGTACCTGGCTTTTATGGGTCATGTTAAGGATGGTTTCTTAAAGGCAAAAAAAGAAAATATCTAGGTAGGTAAATTGTCTAGTGAAGATTTCGGAATCTGTTCATTACATATTAAGTAATGTTTTGGTGATTAGAAAAATACATTAAATATTTCAAATTATTTTTATCCAGAAACAAAATACCCTAGTTATAAAAAAACGCCCCTTGAAATGCATGAATGTTTTTAAAAATAGCTTGTTTAAAGCTATATATAAATACATATTTTATAGTAGTAGTAATAACATTGATAACATTTTGGTTTCCTCCAAGATTCTCCTGGCATATTCTAACCCTGGGGAAATACAGGAATAATTAGTTCAAGAGGAAAATAACATCCAATATAAAACTTTTCTTAGATGGAATTCTAGGGTTTGATACAATCTCTCACTTTTCTCATGGCCTAAAACATTTTCTGCTTATCAATTGGGGTATCAATGTACATTAAAAAATGGAAACTATTAAAAACGAATCTTGCAAAACTCCTAGAAGAAAGGTATCTTGGTTTTTTGTACATTCATTCATTTACATATATGTTTGTGGTTGTGTGTGTATTTTCCTATTAGATTATTAGTTTATCTCACTGATGAAGAAAATTCTGTATTAGAGTAGGAACTGTCAGGTCTGACTACTTACTGCCAAGTCAAGGGACTGTGGGTGGACATTTGCTTTAGAAGACCTAGACATGTAGTTCTCTCTTAATTCATGTGCACAAAATACAGATATTTTGTGAAGGAGTGATATGGAGGTGGACTGAATAGGAAGTACATTCTTTAGTGCTAGACTAAGAACACAGTTATCAGTACTAAGTAGATGAACTCAGAACTATAGTGCATCATGTATCCAAATACAGATCTATCTATTTTGGCAAATGTAACTTAAAACTAATTATTTATTGTTATATAACTAAATATAGTCACTTCTTAATATTAAATGTCACTGATACTTTTCCTTGGTAAATATTGGATGGAGGAGTCAGACAAATTGCATATCATTGTGTAGAATATGGATATTCTAGATTAGCAAAATAGGACTCCAGATAGATTTTATTATTTAACTGAAGAAGTATAATTGAAGCAGTGTTTCAGTGCTATTTATTAGAATTAAGGGGTTTCACTTGAGCTGTCAGAATAAAAGAAAAAATAAGACTAAAAAGGCAAAAATAATAATTCTTTCAAGAAGGTCATCAAGCTGAAGCCAACTTAGATTCATAGAATCATAGGATGGTTAGAGTTGGAAGGGACCTGAAGGATCATCTAGTTCCACTCCCCTGCCCTGGGCAGGGACACCTTCCACCAGACCAGGTTGCTCAAAGCCCCATCCAGCCTGGCCTTGGACACCTCCAGGGATGGGGCATCCATAGCTTCCCTGGGCAACCTGTTCCAGTGCCTCACCACCCTCACAGTAAAGGATTTCTTTTTAATATCTAATCTAAATATACCTTCTTCTTAGAGGATTCAACCTACTGCATTTTTGAAAAAGCCCAAATCTTGTCCTGCTTCAGAAATTATTTTTAAAGTATTATTTTAGAGCTTAGCAATAAAAAAATGGGACTTCTTTCATAAAATATGTATACAGTGATATTTCAAGTTTTTATGCAAAGTGAACATTTTTTCAGAAATATTTTTATTTAAACTGGTTCATCAGATTTCTATTCCAGCAATAACTTTCGAAGTATTTGACTTACAGGAAAAAATGCTGGTAGTCTACATGAACCAAAATACAAACCTAAAATACTGTGTTTGTTTATATGCTTTGATCTTGTGCTAAAACAGTAAAGAAAACAAGTTTTTGGCTAAGAGCTCTCTCGCTGTACTTAGATTTACAAGCTCCTGCCAGCAACAGACTTAACAAATGCTATTTTGTGCTGCAAACATCTAAGATTCTTTTATTATAAAACTCTTCCAGCAAACTGCATTCCCCATCTCGCTGCCACTGCCCCGAGAAAGCTTTCTTATCCTGTAATATAACCTAGAGCACCCAGTTCCATTACACTAAATTCTTATGTGAAGAAATCACCATATTAAGATACTTTCTGAGGAACACAATAATGGGTGTTTTCTGAACAGTTTTATTAATACCTAAGAGAAGTCTCTGCTGTAGAAGAGTTCCAAAAAAGCATGATTTTTAGGAGCCATATATTGGTATATATTCATATGTATTTGTCTTTAAGAGGGTTTCCTGTGCACAGTATTTTGAATGTTTATACTGTATGAAGAGCTTAGGTCAAAACTCTGTGCTTAAACTACAGCTTTCTCCCCGTACCTTGTGCTGAATCTCTAAGTTTACGATCGATGGCTTTGGAAACCATCCCAGGAAGGCAGTCTTTGCTTCCTGTAGTCAAGCACCAAACTGAAGGGGGAAGGAGAATGCTGGAGTTGTCCTTCTCTCGCATCTGAGGGTAAAGAGCGAGGGCCAGCAGACAGGCAATGCTGTTGTCGCTTCTGGGATGATGCCAGAATCTTTACATGGAGGAATGAGGGACCCGCTATTCACATAATACAGATTTTCAAGTGGACGAGTTTAGTTCAGCTGTTCCAAGTGTGGTTGTGATCAGTGGTCATTCAACCCACTCGCATACTTCTTTTGGATCTTGCTTTCAGTACCTCCACGGCTTAAGTAAATTTGTAACTGCATATATTCTCTATTTAGCAATGAGAAAGGAAGCAATATAGTGAGTATGGAAGTAGTAAGGAATACCAAAGGGGAGCACACATTAAAGATTTGAGGAAATAATTTTGAGCGTGTACTTTTCAAGAACTATGTTCTGGTACTTGAATATATATCTGTTGGAAGGAGGTGCGCTTGAAATCTTCTAAGAAACAGCACATTTGATGGACCAATGTGCTTGCAAATGTATTTTCATCTGTGTGTACTCATAATGGGCAGGATTCATGTGTTTTGTAAATGTTTGTTAATGTTCTAAAACACAGTGTATGTATAACAGAGCTATCAATACTCAGTTATTTCATACTGCTAATGGCCAGTTTGCCATTATATTAAAAGCATTCACTATTACTTTATTTTATATTAAGGTATAGGTGAGTGATCAAGTGAGGAAGAGTTCTGCATTTTATCTTTATTTGTTCAATTCAATCTTTTGTTTCCTTTATAGAGCATGATTTTTTATGCTTTTGGAAAATTAAAAATTTAAGAATTTTTCTTACTTATTCTTACCCAAAAAATAGCACTCTTGAGTATGCTAAATCTATTCATTTAAACTGTGCACATTTTTATTCCCAGATGAAGAATGAAAATTGTCATAGATCAGGAAAACATGGTTCATTCATTTATTAGTTTCCCCTAATCTATAATGTAACAAGAACAACATCAATACCAGATATTTTGTTTCTGCACAAGAAAAAAGACCTTGGCTATCTTAAGAGTGATTTACTTCTTTCTGAAATAAGTATTTTAACAGTTTTTCTGCAAATGTATATATTTTTCAGAAGAGTAAAATCTGCAGGTTCCTGACAAGAGGCCACAGGAAGCAGCTAGAATGCATGATTAGAATAAAGCCCAAGCTCAAGTCTCACAAACTTTGCTGAGAATGTAGAGCATGTTTACCTGCTGTCTATAGCATCATAGTTCTCTAAGTCCAGGTCTTACTTTGCACAAGGAAGTGCAGCCTTGTTTTTTGTTAATGCAAGAAAAGGCCACTACTTGATAGAAAACAGTTCCGTTTCAGAATGTCAGTTTTCACAATTGTAATCACTGTTGTCTCAGTAAAGTTATTTTTGCTGTTTCTGATTTTCTCTCATACCAGGAAAGTGAGATCTAGAATTAAAAGGTGATATTTAGCAATACAAACCTAACGTTGCCTGTGAGTATTTTAAGACACCAGTCTCCACCGCCTGTATTATAGCAAACATTCAGAGCATGCCTCTCTGCGTATCAGACTCAGCCTCATTGATTTTTTCTGTGGTTGTCATCCCGTTTGTATAGAAAATTTGATTTGATGTATAATGTAGGTTTGACATTTTACTTAGTGTTCACTAACAGAGCAAAAAGCTCTGTATTTTCATGCCAGATTCAGTATTTCCTTCAGACAGTTTACATAATCTTAAGATCTATTTTGATGTATCATTATTTCCTGTGACTGCAATATTCAAAGTCTATTTCCATCAGCGAGGCGGTATCTCCTCCCCAAGTAAATGTGAGGAAAAACTTCTTGCCATTTGTGTAAGAACAGAGTTGGGCACAAATACGTGTTTGTGCAGGTTAAGTGGAGCAGGAATGCCTCCATCAGGAATGGATCCAGAGCACCGAGGTCTGTGCAGCCTGTGATGTGAAAGTCTTACAGACAGCCTTGCCAAGAAAATGTTACGTTCACTCTGAATAATCATTAGAAATGGCTTTTGGTATCTTTGCCCAAAACATTAGTGGAAGTAGTAGGCCATAAAGCAAGATTTTTCCTGCAGAAGGGAAGCAGGACTTTCTCTCCTTTTAAGAAAGATGAAAAACCGGGAAAAAATTGTGCTACAGTGTTATATTAATTGTGCAAGAGTAAGGATACATGACAGTATGAATAGTGATCAATACAGTATTCAACGTCTGTTTTTCATGTCTACATCTGCATTATATGGTCGGCTTGTTTTTTGTTCATGTTTTTCCCTTTATATCATGCTGAAGAAGTGTCATAGTATAACCATGTTTCCTGCTCAGGGTAAGCTCTTTTGATCTCTATAAACAAACTTTCAGTGTTTTGAAGGAAGACATTCTGTACAGTGGATGCAAATACACGTTGGAAATGATACCTGATAACAGTCCATGGGTGCTCGTAGGCAAGGAGTACACATTTGGAGTCTGGACCTTTGATACCATGTATGATACTCTCATGAGCAAGCTAGGGATGCATGATCTAGTTCTAGAAATTTGTTCTCAGTTATTTTCAGTGGTTTGCTTTTAAAATGCAGTTGGGTACTGAGTAGGATTCATCAAGTGTTTATTCTGGACGTTTTATTACTAAATATATCAATTAATGATCTGTATGATAGTATGAATAATATCCTCACTATATTCAGTAAGGATGCCAAGCCAGAACCAGGAGGGGGTTAGGCGTGGTAGGGAATAGGGTTAGACCTTAAAAAAATAGAAGTGGATCTAAAAAAAATACAGTGAATTTCTGAATGGCCAGAAGTCTTGAAAAATGTTTTCAAAGGAAAAGTGAAAAAATGGGGTAAAGGCAGTTTAATCTGAGAGGAATTATGCCAAGTTTTCAAATATGTACTGGTGTAATGAGGAAGGGAATAGCTGCTATTTCTGGTTTGTAGGATGATAGAGATTTATCACCGTTTCTTAGATTAATTATCTTTGGATAACTTGGAAAAAATTTCCTCTGGTGGGAATCCCAGAGCACTGGAACAGTCTTCTGAGGTGAAATATGTATATGAAGTTCCCTCAATGTTGCTTTCTATGACTGATAGATAAGCGCTATGTATAAGTTAAAAAAAATAAGCTGAAATTAATAGAGAATTGTTCCGTTAAGCTTTTAAACACAAAAGTAAAAAAGTGGTCTCCTGCATATATTTTTATCTGTAGGAACAGATAGAAATTAATTCATTTAATAGATTAAAGGACAATGAAAACATTTGATGCCGCAAAAATAAAGGTATGCAATTTTCATGATTTAAATGAGAAAAAATAATGAGGAAAACTACACATATTAAAGGTAATGAGAAATCAGGCATATGAGTTAAACAGCAAATGGAGAAAAAGTGATGGGAAATTAGGAGTATGGCTTACAAGATCAAAAGAAAATGAAGGAAAAATAGTTATTTCCAAGGATGTATATAAATTTTATAGCGTCTTTTCATCTCTGTCTCTCAAGTTCTGACATGAAAGTCCACTGCTAAGTAATGACTTTCAGGAAAATATTCCTAAGAAAAACCTGAACCTTATTACTTTTCATGTTATTTGGTCTTGTATTACAACGTACTCAGAACTGTAACTGCACTGAAAATCTCTTCAAATTGCTGGGCCTGCAAGAGGCCTATAAGGCTTTTATTCCTCTTTCCTGTTTGTGTGTCTGCTTGTCTTTTTTGTGTGTTTGAAACATTAAAGAGTAGTGTCATTTCCTTATAGTGTCCTCTTTTGCATCTATAAATGACATGAGCCATATAATAACAAAACACCTGAGATCTGAACCATCCCTTCTCCATTGAAATGTAGGTTGCCCGATAATCTCAGATGTGGACTAGATCCTAGCTTTTATCGATATTAACAGATTCTGTTTCAATGTTTCTCTATGGTTTTAAGTTTTAAAGAACCCTAATGCCCCAAAATATAAGCTTCTCAATATATTTTAAACAGTGACTCATCAAGGGAAAATGAAGTGATGTAGGTCTGTATCATCAATGTATGCCATTTAGTATGTCAAATGTATACTGAAAATAAATATTTCCCCTACTGTGAAGGCTTACACTCACATCTTTGTCCTTAACTGGCTACCACAGTTTATTTTCTCACATGAAATGAGTCTTCAGGAGCTGCTTTGAGGCCATACGGCAACAGGAAGTACAGAAATTGTACAAATTTAGGATTTGACTCTTTTTCAGCACTATAAGGCACTCAGAACTGGGACTGAGAACACAAAATCTATCTAAAAACCTGTCATTAAAAAAAGTAACTTATCATCAGGCTGAAACCTGAGGCCTGGGTACATCGTTGGGATGTACTCAGAGCACCTGACGACAGGCAGGAAGGGACTCCATGAGGCCTCTCATCCCGCCTCCTACTCAAAAGCAGTGTCAGCATTGACTGAATTTAAACCAGACTTTGCCTGGGCAGGTCTAAAAATGCTTCAAGGATAGAAGTTTCACAACCTTTCTGGGTAATTCATTCCAATCCTTAGTGGTGCTCATAGTGAATTATTTTTAACCCTGTTTTGATTAGTGACCTATTTCTCTGGGACTGCCTTCTGGGGGTCCCTGCTGGGGGGTCCTGAGGAGCTGCTCTATATGCAGCCACTTTCATGGCCCTCTGGGGGCTCGCTCAAGTTTATCAATAACTTTCCTATACTTTTTGCCCCCCAAAAAGGACACAGTGCTTCAGATGTGGTCTTATGAGGCCAGGTGAAGGTGAATGATGACCACCTTACTGTTTGCCTTTGTCACTGCCAGGACACAGTGCTCCCGTTTCTCCCTACTTCCCTGCCAGTCAGTCCCCAGCCCTTACCTTGGTGGGGAATGAGTACAGCCCGTATGCAGTACTTTGTGTCTCTTCTTGTTGAATTTCATGGTATTCCTGCTGGCCCATTCCTTCAGCCTCTCAAAGTCTCTCTGGCTGGCAGCCCTGCCCTCGAGCACACAGACAGCAGAGCCCAGTTCGGTGTCAGTGACAAACTTGATGGTGGTGGCTCCAGTCTACTGTAGTATAGAATTTTATTAACAACAAACTGCAAAATGTAAAGCTGCTAGCTAAACCAGACCGAGATAACTACAATTAATATTTCTTTTACATTAAAAAAAGATAATTGTGAAATAACAATCACTGGCAGCTTCCCAGGTGTATTTTTTTATTTACTTATTTGTGCCTGCTATATACGCTAGGTGCTTTGCACACCTCCTTATGGTAAAAAAACCCCAAACCTGTAAACTGCCTTTATTTTCAAAGGAAGCTAGTTTAGTTTCCCTGTTCTCTTACAGCAAAGGCTTTATTATCAGAGGGGCTGTTAAAACTAATGAGTTCATGTTTCAACACAATCCCATTAGAACTTCAGTAAATTAAACTGCATTTTAGAGCAAAAATAACTGAGAAAAAAAAAGTAAGTTCAAATAAATTTAAACATACAAGCCACTATAATGTCTTGTCAGGTTGGGATACTGATTATTATTAGCAATGGTAATAATTAAATAATTGTGCTATTATTAAATTTGATCATGTGATAGTCATGATTAGGCTGCATTACCTAGTTTGAAATCTGAAGGCCTTGAGATGTGTGTGTTATTAGTCCAGGAGCTTGGACTAATATAAATATTAATGTATATATTAATAAAAAATAAAGCAATACAAGAAAAATGGAATTAAACCAACGGCTATAAGGAAGTTTCATTTTGAGTATCCCTGTATTTACTGTTAGATACATAGAACCCAGATAGAAATTTAAATGGGAGAATCTGAAAATTTATCCACTTGAAAATGAAGCATACTGTCCTCTGGCACAGTAGTGAAACCACTAGTGAATTGACACTGCAAGAAACCATTAGAAGGAGGCTTTCAAGTACTTTTTAATTATTGGTTAAATGTTACACAACTCCTCTTTCTTTAGGAGTTTCAGAAGCTATAAACCAAGATATATTTTCCTGAAACTTTTGATCTTTTTCATTCATCAAATATTGATTTAATTTTTCATACTTTCCCCAAAGAATAAGCCAAGAAACTAATGGACTGTACACTTTCATCTTTGTCAGCTGATGTCAACAGCAGTGATGTCAGAGTGAATCCAGGAATAAAGGCTGACCTCCCGCTTTTGTATCTGGATGTTTAGCAGTGGGCGCCTGCACCATTATTTAAACTAGAATTCAAAAGGAAATGAAATTATTGTTTTTTTCAGAGATACTTCTTAAGTAAGTTTTGTATCATTTCAGAGCAATACTGAGGAATAACAGCAGCAACTTTTTATGCCTCTGAGGTAGCATGTTTGCATAACCACCAGCAGAACACTTACTTGTTTATGTATTATTCATGAGGGTCTATGGAACAGATTCTGGGAAAAATACAGAAAGGTGTGGCAAAGATCACGAGTTTAAATTCAAAACTGAAATTTCACAGACCTCGGTGGAGATATGTGAAATGAAAAATACAGACGTTTGAACTTGTTTTAAAGCCGATTATCTTACTGGCCCTGAAATAGTTTTTTACACGTAAAATTTCTTTGTTTCCACTGCTGAAATAGATAAGCTCACCCTACCACCCAGAGTCTGGCTTTGAAACACCCAGGCAGGGAAACATCGAGCTACCCTGGTGCTTCACGGACAGTTTCTCCCTGAAGGGTGAGAAGGAGCACTGCTGTGCCCCTGTGCTGCCAGCTCCCGTGCTGCTCTACTAAGGCTTCACCAGAGAGGAGAATAAAAAGTGGCATTTCTTGCAGGCAGAGTGCATTGTTGAGATCTAAAGGGTTTAAAGCCACAGGTTACAGTGCATTAATAGATGTACTCTTTGTTTTTATGTTTATAATTTTCCATCTGAAGAGAAGACCATTTTTTCAGTTAAACAAACATTGTTCTTTGAGACTACTCTACTCAGTTGCACTTCTAGGTGTTCATTCCTAGCTGTTCATTCCTAGCTGTTCATTCCGGGCTGCTGCTGCACGGTGGTAATAGAATATGTGGACAGTTTTTCCGGAGAGGAAAAATACTACTTAGCACTGTTTAAAAGAGACAACAGATGGGGAGACTATTTCTCAAAATAATCCTCCCTAATGGACATTGCAGTTACAATCCTGCAGAAAGAAAGGGGTGGGGGGGGGATGAAATCTCTTTGCAGCATCTGTGAAAGGAAACCCTGGGAAAACAAATAAATTAGGCTCTTTTAAACAGACAAATGACTGCACAAGGACCTGGAGTTATTTATACATAACAACATGTTTGCTTAGTTACTTCCTTCTATTTTGTTTATGGATGGTTTAACTGAATTTTCAGATGTGTTCTGTCAGATCACGTTCCCAAGCTTTTGCGCTGCTTCAAAGTACGGTCAGAAATTTGCTTAAGTAGCTGGGAAATTCTTGGCATCAGGATCCCAAAGGTAATAACCAACCAAGCTTAGGCCAGTTTTTTTACCACTTATTCTTGTCTTTCTCAGCAACATAGAAAGCAAAATATTGAAATAGAAAATTCTCCCTTTTTTTTGCTTGAAATGCCATCCATATATGCAAATATTCCTTGTCACTTCTTTCCTCCTTTTGGCAGTGAATAAACTATTAATCTGTAAAACTTCACACAGTTCTAGTTCTGTCCCTATTCATTTTTTAGTGTAATTAAATCATATTTTCTTTATTCTATTTGTTGATCTGGGCAGTGTCTCATATATTCCTTTGTAGTGTCTAGAGGCTAATTATAATACTTGTTCTGCGTCGTAACATTCATTACAGCTGCTCTCTAACATTTTGGTTCTGTATTTATAAGTAGACAGTTTTCTTTTTTTCACAGCTCTCTTTTTCAAAAGTCTTGCTATTTCCAGAATTTGCATATTCATTGTTTGATTGGATCTATTAAATTGTATGGAAATAAACATGGATTTTCCCTGTAGCAAAATGTCACAGAATGAGCTCCAGTACTGCTAAAATGAGTTAAACTAGGGGAATGAAACAGAAAAAAAGAAGTGTGCTGGAAATAGGAATAAGAACAGATGGCATAAGTTAGCATTTTTAGATGTTATATTACATAAAATGGTAGGAGGGAAACTAAAAAGGTAAATAGCAACCTTTTTAATAGTAGAAATATTCTGTTGATACTCTCTTATCCAAGCTCAGCTACAGTAATGAAGTAAATAGATAGCCTTAATAAATGGTAGTTATTCTGTCTGCCTTGTATGGATATGAAAACTGAAAATCATACTGCTAAATAGTACCAATTTCAACATGAAGCTGGTTAATTAGGTAAATTGGAATTGCAAGGATACCTACAATAATCTGGTTTTCGTGGCTTTTTAAGACTTTTGCATTTATTTGAAAGAGAATATTTATTATTTAACATGATCAGATCTGCACGACTCATTTGCAAATTAAATTCACAGCAATATCCATCAGAGACACTCTGCCACAATGTGTCTCCAAAGGAACGAGGAGTCTCTCTAGTTTCTGGCTTGAAGCTGTCTACCACACTTCATGCTTGATTTCTCCAATATCTAACTCTTTATTTAGGATCTCAGTTACTACCCAAAATTTTGTAACATTGCCAAGAAACTTCCAGTTGAATTCAGGCAGCACTTCTTATTTTATTGTGTGAAAAGAAAAACAGAATAGACTCACTTGCATATTCTGCACAGTGAAAGGTTATTCAACATAGTGGCTGCAAACAAAGAAATGCTTTTTGTGTGTGTGTGTCATTATGTAGAATGGAAACTGGACACATCCTCAGGTTATTGTTAAATTGTCATTGGCATCATATTAAAGCACAGTTATATTAATTAATTTTATTACATTAAAGCACAGTTATACATATAAGATTAAAGATTGTAGGTCATGTTTAAAATGTAAAGAGTAGTACCAGAGATGCAATGATTCTGAAAATGGTCTGGGATAGGGTTTAATCACGTATCATGCCTGAGGAAGTTGCAATCCGAAACACTGAAGTGTTTTAAAGTACTTAGCTTTGAGGCAACTGTTTAGGTGTGCTCTTTGGAGGTATGCAATGTAGATTTGAATTTATTTAGGCAGAAGAGGACCTTGAACCTGTAATTGAAATGAATCTTTTAAAGCTGTTTTTTTTAAAGAAAAATGCAAGCCTGCCTGGATTAAAGGAGATATCAGCCATATCTGAAATTTGTCAAAACACTCTTCATTGCATACGCTCCAAAAACATTTATCAAGCTGATTAGCTAAGATGAGACTGGGAGCAGAACATAAAGTGCAGCACTTGTAATAATGTTTAGGAAAACAAGGTACAGAACTGACCAGCATGGTCAAAACGGGTACTGGGGGTAAAAGCAGAATCAGCAACAGGAATCTCTTGCTGGCAGCGTGTGGGCCCCATCAGGATCACACAGAAGCTGAATGACTTGTGTCAAGAGTCACACATCAAAACATAGGTTCCTACACCTAAAATGAAAGTTCCCTTCAGGTCCTTGAATCCTTTTCTGAGTCTGGACAAATACAGTGAAGATATAAATAAGAACAGAGGATGAAGAAAGGGTAAAATGAAAAAGAATTTAGTTTTTTTCAGGATTACTTACCAAAGAATTGAACAATTTTGTGAATCTATTAAGGCCCAAAACACAATATGAGTTACATCTTTAGACAATAAATTTTAGTATTGAAGTCAGATGTTCTTCACTAATATATTAGCTAAGCAACTTTTCTTACTTACTCATTTTAGACATGCTATCTCTCTATTCCTGTCTAAAGCAATTTTTAATACAAGCATTAAACACATTTCACTGAGACATTTAGTTTGGCTACAATACATCTTTCCAATTAGATAAGACCCGAGCAGCTGTTCAGAATATAGCCATAAACCTCTTTATGGCTGTGCCTATTTCATAGTGATAATCAGATCGTTTCATTACATTCACAGCTTTGAACAAAGTAATGCTCCCCTACATTATAAATAGCCATTTCCTTTACCTTTGGATGTCTTTGCCATTCAAAGAATATGTCATTTACAATATGCTAGTCAAAATGTCATAGGAATCAAACTTCTTCTGTGAGATACTATGGTTGGTCATGTTCATCTGTGGAATGGGAATGAATGCATAAATGACTTATTTATGTAATTTTACATTTTGTTTTTGTAATTATGTTTAAGGTATTCTTACTGTATATTTTCAAATAAGTATTTTCAAACAGATAATGGATAATTACCTTACATAATTTCTTAGTATAACATGACTTTAAAGAGTTCTCTGAATGATGTTCACCATGAACAGATATAGCTGCGAGAAGAAACTGTCTCTCTACTTTTAGAAGCTTTGTCTATACCATAAAAATAAAAAAATAAAAAAATAAATAAATAAATAAAATAAAAATGTTTTCTCTGGATTTGCTTCCATTTATGCTAGGAATATTTGTTTAAAAGCATAGACAAACATTGATGAGAACATGATTCAGACAAAACATAGACAAAGGGGTTTATGTAGATGGTTAATTAATAGATATATGGTTAGATAGATAGATGGTTAATTTAATAGATATATTAAGAACTAAAATAAAGTACATTATAAAATAGAGCTGTGCTAGACTCAGATCAGAAGACCAGACTGCAGTCAGATCCACACTTCAACTGAACCTCTAGTGCTCATAAGCTTTAAATGGTAATGGCAGGATTTTTCAGATTTTCAAGCAGTTTTTAGATGTCTTTTACAGTCTCCATACTCTTTCTTGTAGATGTTCTGTTGGCCTACTTGCCTACTCACTGACAGAGTACTGCTGGTAAATTCAGTTTGAGAGCTAGGCTTTTGCATGCATTCAGTGACTTTCCAGCCTTACTGGATTATATTATTGCAATAAATTCTAAATTTCTTCCTAAATTTTGCTGTGACTATTCTGTTGTTTAAAGACCAGGCAAGAATCTGTAGAAAATAGTCACCCTGATAAAATCAAGCACACCATTAATTTTGGGGGGATTTATGTTGCATCAGAGACATAATAGGGAGAAAGACCTCAGTAGATGAACCTTTAAAAGTGCATAACTCACTGCCTAGACCCAACCAAAGGGATTTTTTTTCTCTCTGCAGCTTTTTGGAAAGTTTTCTTTCTATGCTCACCCTCACTTTCTTGGACAATACTGCACTCTTTAGCATTGAAATATCTCATCTTTATCAGTCATGTCTCAGAGTAGATTAAAGGAAGTGATGTTGTTTTTTCATGCGATTATTAACTTGTCTTAGCTTAGCTGAAAAACGCTTGTATCAATTCCAGAAGTATGCGCACCAAATGAGTGATCAAATTCCAGATGAAATTATAAATAAATCTGTCCATAATGAATTAGTATAGAGCTTAAATGTATTTTCACATCTGATCTGATTTATTGCTCTTTGTGCCTTATTTATTTTATTTTACTCTGGATATGGTTTTATAACACTAGAAGGAGAAATATGTAATAATCAAGAAAAATATATATATTCAACTGTTCTTTTATGTACAGATGCTCACCTCCTAGAAGGCCACAATAATGTGACTCGTTTCCAGGGAGGATAATTTTATTTTGTTGCAAAATAATTCTTATTTAGGCTAGTGGTAGAGAGGAAAATCTGAAGTCAAGAGTCAAGTGATAATTTTCCCATAGCAATTGAACCAACTGTAAATAACAATACCTGTTAAATGTAATTGGATTTGATGGAAATGTTCCCATAAACTTCTTTGAGGCTGTGCTGAATTGGCAACGTACGTTAATCCTATCAGAGGGAGAGAAACTCTTGCGGAAATACAGTAAAGTAGCCTCAAGTCAAGGTGAAGAGTCTTCCATTTATGACTGAACCTAGAGGTGAGTGTGAGTGGCAAAAGGCCTTTAAACAGCCAGTTAGCATCCATACAGCAACTGTTTAAATCGTGTTAGGTATTGTAGTTGTATCTCTCATTTTCAGAAGAATGCTTCTCCCTTGAAATAGACCATTCATATCATGATCATATGATACAAAAACAATGCTCCATGATCTTTTATAAACTCTTTAATTTTGGAACTGTACACTCTAGTCTTATTCCCCTTGATTGAGCAGACATTACAAAAACAGATGAAATACAGCTAGGTACAAAGCAGGCCATGAAGATTTTCTGTACTGAGTATTTTCTGTTCCTGTGTTTCTGGAAACTTTTCAAACTTTTTGCTGTGTGCATATAGATCAAATAGCTGCTATAGTCAGGAATACCTCTGGTGCCAAATCAACTACTTTTCCTGTAGACTTGCACTGGCTCAAGGTAAATCACACAGCTATAAATATATTTATCATGGGTTAACAGGTTTGTAAACACAATAACAGTAAGTATGCATAGCTCTGTATGTATTAGTTAATGATTAGGCTGTCTACTATGAGCAAGAAAAGTGAGACTAATATACTGAGTCTTTGGCTATTCTTGGATATTCATAGCATCACACTGGTAACATTTTACTTCTCTAGTCACCTCTGAATTCCTACCTGCCTTTTAGCTTTATTTTGATTCTCATCCTTTTTATTTTCCCTTGTTATTAATTCAGTTTCATTAGAAATAAGCCCTTTTCCACTATTTTGAAAATAAGGTTCAATAATGAGAACAAGAGACACATGGATTAACTAAAAGGATTTTTCATTTTGGGCAAGTATAATGGAGCTCAGCAATAAGGTGATTTTTTCCCATGATTACTTGCCATGCTCATATGAGCTCCATTAGAAATTATGATGCAAATGGCTGATATTGTGCAGGAGGGTAAGAATAGAAAGTTTCAAAACATTTCCAAGTACCCTAGATGAATCACAATTTTAAAAAATTAGTAATATAAATGAACTTGTAGTTTATTTGCATTGGGAATAGAAATTGGGTACAGCAATTTTCAAGACAATTTATATGCTTCAAGAAAAAAACCAAACTATTATTAGGAATTAGAGTCATGAGAATACTTTATGAACCAACTTTAAATCAGTATCAACATGAAACATTCGCAAGGAATACAAAGGAACATGTGAGTGGATATAAAACATCCACTCTTAATTTACAGTATTTTTTTTTCTGTTCATCTCTCCTGCTTTCAGATTATGCTTATGCTCTTTTAAACTTGTTCACTTTTTTCAGTAATAAATGGGAAACTCCATTGTATACAGGTTTTATTACTAAAACTGTACAAACAAGTGGTGATTTTAGTTCAGAAAAAGAAAATTTTAATTAGTCCAAACAAAATCTTCATATAACCTGAATGTTCCTTTTTTTAAAAATTATCAAATACTTGAAGCAATAGCAAAGGCAATGAAGAGGTAGATTCACAAATTGCCAAAAGCACAGGGAAAACCCCTTCTCTTTTTTTTTTAGGGAAAAAGCAGGTTTAAAACTCAATTTGTCCAGCATTGTGTAACACCTAAATTCAGTTCTTTCTACTGCATAAGGGGATCTCAAGCTACAGCACCTACAAAAGCCTTCTAACTAGTGTGTTATGGAGTAACATGGAGTAAGGTGCCCACTCACCCTTTCCCCTATGTGATGTTTTTGATTCTTTTAAACTGTTACTAAACTGAGGAAGAATAGATCTGTAATGTTGTCACCAGTCTCTTTGTTTCTAATCCCCTGCCTGAATTGGATAAAACTAGAAAAATTAATAGAACTCCAGTTACCTATCTGCTGTGAAAGTGGCTGGTAAATACCAGTTTATTGCATTAATCAATAGGAACAAAGATATTCTACTTCTATGCTTCGTCCAAGACTAACAGATGAAGGAGGTAATACACAAATAGGTAGATAACTTGGGTGCTACCTCTTCTGCCACAGACTTTGTACCTCTCATGTCCCTGTCCATAAAACACAGTAAAAGAGCATGTTTTCTTTATTTTTTCAAGGTATATTGTAAGAGCTCAGAAGAATGCCAGTTCTTGATGTATGTATGAACTACATGTGCCAGTTCTGTTCTCAGCTGTGAGTGCTATTGTAATAAAGTAACTAGTAAGAATTTAAATCAGATTAGGCTTCTAATTACGAGAGAAATCTTAGTCACCCGTTTTCCCTTTGTGCATAGGATCACAGTAGCACTCTCTTTAGCTTAAAATCAAGCCAGATCCTCTTAATAAAACTATGACATCATGACAGCAGTTACTGTATGCAGATTTGCCACTTATAATCAAATCATCATTTCCTCTACCAGTTTGGTAGCATTATTAAGTGACACTTACAAGTAATCTTGATGATTAAATGAGCTGTTCTTTACAACAACCACGTAATTTTCTGTTTTCCATGAAGAATACAAATCAAGATATAATGACAGAAGTTTTGTAATTGGTGCATCTATGCCAGGTGTAAGAAAATTGGTCTGGAGTTTTACTTCCTTCTTTACCTGCTACTTAAATGTTTCCATTACTTGTAGTGTGTCTTTCTTCATGTTTTTATTTGATAGTGAGAAATACTTTTGCTCCCAGAGGCATTCCTGACAAAAACTCTGAATAATTACTTTTGGTCTTATTTCCTTCCTGGGGAGGAAGGTGAACATGATGATTTAATTGGTCCTATTGGCTTCTTTTGGAGTTGTCAGCCATCTATGTGTCATCAGGTAGTATCTCAATTTTTAAAATTTACTCTGTAGGCCTCACGTAAGCAAATGGAAGTGTTATTCTTTTCATTCAGGCCTCCCACTCAAACGTTATTCACACTATATCTAAATGCCATTCAATGTATGGAAAGTCTATCTTGTAACCCTTCTTGTTTAATAGGATTGAAGATATTAAGAAAACGTAAGAGGTATTTCATATTATGACATCTTTAATAAATAATTATATGACTAATTTTCATTAAACACATAATATATGGTCTCTTAACCCTCTTGGTGAGAGGTATGTGTAAAAAATGGCAGCAACTCGGTTTATGAAGGACTTCTTAAGTACAGATTTATTTGTTTTCCTTTGATGCACAAGTGTTGAATTTTACTTTCTGCAAATAAAGGGCTTTCACTACTACAGTGATAGATTCTATTTATTTGTTTGACAGGTGAGACTTAATCATAGATGGAAGGAAACTAGAGATGTATTTTGTTAGCAGGGAACCACATTCACAGCTTCATCCATATACATTTCCATATACATGATCTTTGAGCATTCCATTCCTGTTTTGTAGATATTTATTTTACTCTTTGCTAGAAAGGCTAGAATTTCTGGTTTTATACAAGAAGTTATTTCAAATTCTCAAGTCAATCTGAGAACTGATTGCTATCATATGAGGGTAACCTACCTACAAAAGTGCCAGGAAGCTAGCTGCACTAGATTTTCAGAACTCTAAATCCTAAATGTCCGTGCCTGTAGCAATAACATTGCAACATTCATAAACTTAACTTTGTTTCTGTCATTCAGTATTTGTATTAAAATAATAGTCAGGCTTACGTGAGGTACTTCCTACTGAAAACCCCCCACAATGGAGTCACATTCTGGCCTCGTTTGCACTAGGGGAAGTTTGACTTCGGTGTCATTTGTTGCCCGTTTTCTAGATCTCTGAGGTGCCAGTCACATGTTACAAGGACATTCACAAAGACAACTGTGCTCATGACAGCGGTACCGGCTCCCGGGGTCTGCAGGTGGCAGCCAAAGAGTTGACAATGTGTCAGATTGTGCATCTTTTGGGCAGGGTGGGTGAAATGCTCACTGTTAGGGGGCAGAGGGCAGGCAGAGGACCAGCAGTCTAGGAGTGGAGCTTTCCTAGCCCAGGTCTATAGTAGGATGGAATTCCAGCTTGACTAGATCGAAAGCTTGCACATGAGAGAGCAATTCAGCCAGCCTGATTAAGAATTGAAAGACAAGAAGTATATACTGCTATAAATACATAAAATTTGATTAATTTAAGAAAACAAGTGATGTATCCTACTTATCAGTAAGATTTTTCTTTTACATCATATAACCCTAAATTATCTATTAGTCTGTACATCTTTACTGCTGCTTATACATTTCAGTTATGGTATGTTTATTTTTCTGTTGGTTACTCAACCTTTGTTGCTTTTTTCCATAAATACAATTTTATTTTATTTTAAATAATGTTTTTCAGCTCAGGCTTTTGGAAAACTCCAAAAATGGTGGATGGAATTTCCAAAATGACAAGTGCTGTTATGCTCATCAAAGAAAATTTCTATCAATCCTGAGTGCTTTATTAAGTCTATGTCTTCAGAACTGACTAGTCAATATCTAATTTTATCAGTTCTTTTAAAAATTAGAGAAACATATACATAGTAAAAATTCTGTTCTGTTGGCTGGGAACACAGTATTATTGTACAAATGTCTACAGCAGTATGCTACTTGATTGTTCTTTTTGTAGCTCAAATTCAATTTTAGATTATGTATAAAATTATCTGCTGTATTCTTGGTATCAACTGCCAATCACATGATATTCTGAAAAGCTGAAACTGCTAAACCTCTTATGCAGATTTTTTTTTTTCTAAATGTTATCCCTAATTTTAGCACTGCTAACGTTGTCATCTTGCAATTATATAGGGGCATATACAGCATGACCTGCAAACAATGTATCAGCAAAGGGTTTTCCCTCCTACGTGTTTCTATTTCAAATGCTTCATGCAATCAGAAGGTATGTAAAAGTTATTCTGAGCTACTAGCCCACCTACAACATGTCACTGTGGATTGCTGAAAAGTCCTATTAAAAAAATGAATTTAAGAAGGTGAAGAGGATAGGAGTCATTATTACATTTGTTGTGACTGAATTTGTAAGCTGTTCAGCGTTAGGAGTCAGTTAAAAGCAAAAGAGAGAAAGAATGTAACATTTCAATCTGCAGCTTCACCAAAGTAATTTCATGAGTTATTAAGTTACCAAGTGCCAGATGGTCAGTGACATATCTGAGGGCTTAGATAATTTATTGAAAATCACATTAATTTGTTTCTATCAAATTTCTGTTTATGAACAATTTGAGGTCTTTCTGGCTTACTATCTTTTTTCCTACACAGTGAGTGGGTAAATGAAGAGTCTTGGCATGTCCTTGTTGCTTTGCCTTGTCCTTGGGCAGGAATTCATGGGGGTAGTTTGAGCTTCTGGTAGATGGCAAGACGGGATATGTTCAATACATGACTTTCCGGTTCCGAGTCATTAGGAGACCTCTAGCTGAGAGTAAGGAAAAAAGTTGATCTGAGCCCGGCTGGTACAAAATTCAACAGCACATCATTCAGCAGACATTGGCGAGATCCAAAGTTTGCAGTTCAATACGGAAAACATGCTTCCATGAAAGGACAGTTACAGTATCCCAAACTGTGGTGCAGGTGACCGTGCAAAGGATGGAGGGAACAAAGAGGCTCTATCTGACAACTGACCTTATTTTTGCCTCCCCCCAACTTCACCCTTTTTTTTTTTTTTAATTTTCTCAATTCTTATTGAAGAATAAGTGTTTTAAAATTTCTAAGACATATGGGACCAACAATATTAATTGGCACAGTCGCCAGAGCTCTGATAGATACAATGGTGTAGTAAAAGGTAGCAGTTCAGAAACTTTACATAGCTGAAAATTGTAATCCTGGACAGCGGATAAACTTTTAAGAATTGAGCACAGCTATGGAAGGAATTGGAAAAACTCATTAACTTTGTTTGCTTCAAAGTTTACTCCTGAGTGCTTTCTTAAAAGTCTCACTCTACAATAATAAACATTAATGAGGTTTTCTAGCTGAGATTTTCTTTAGCTAGGGGGTTTGAAACAGAAATAGAAATAGTTTTCACAATGCTCTGAAGCAAGTTGAGCCCACAGAAAGTGTAATTTCATCTTATCCTATATAGCTGTTCTCTCTCTCAGCAATGCCCTTGGTGCCTGAGTACTTGCCCAGCTGTACTGTACTCAGATGTTCTTCAGTTGTGCCTGAACTTGGGAGGTGATGTACCAGGAAGGCAAATGTAGAGTTAGGTAATTAATTACTCTGTTCTTTAAATTGCAGGTAACGTCTCTTAACTGTTTGCTCTTTGAATCCCCTAGGTAAATGATACTTCTTTTTCTCATTAAGAGGAAGAGGAGGGAAAAAAGTAAAAGACTAAAATCATATCATCAGGGTAAAACAAACAAAAATAACTAAAAAAATAAGAAGGGAGACTGAATAGTCATGAGACAAGGCCTGTTAATGTAGAAGGTGAGCCTGACTGATTACAGCTAGTATTTAGGGCTGGGGGGGCAGGAGGGAGGAAATTAGAAATAGACGCTATTTTATTTCATTGCATAATTACCTCAGTAAACCAAGTGGTGCACTGGAAGTTACTTAGGAAATCTAAGAACTTGGGGCACGTAAAGCCCTTAAAGCTTAGTAAAAGAATTTCGGGATATGATAGCTCCCAGTTAAGGCGGAATCTGTCTTTTGCTATGCTCTTTCACTGCTTTGGATTTCTGATTAAGATTTTACTAACCTAACATAGAAAAAAAACCCAAACCTGGGAAAGTAACTACCTGAAACATTCACTGGGGCTCCAATACTCTGATAAGCTGTATGTGCAGATGGGATGTGCAGGAAAAACGGGACAGTTTAGAGCTTAGCTCCATATTCATGAAGATACTATGATCCAATGGTCTATTCATCTGTTGAAAGCCAGACAACAGATACTGGATATTTGGGGCCCGTGCCTTGCGTTCAGTCACCAGTAAGTCAACAGCAGAGAATGTAATTAAAACCAGGCTCCTGAAGGTATCAACTAATAACGTAACTGCTGCCATTTTCCTCTGAAGTATAAACAATGAAACTGGAGTGAAGTAGTCTCAGCATGAGAGGAAGATGCTACATATTACTAGTGGGAACAGACACAACCTCTAAATCTCTGTAGTATTCAGGTCTGTTGGTTTTATTTATGTTAGAGCATGTTGTTTAGTTCAGTGGGGTTTTCATTCCCTGGTACTGTTGTTGGGCTTGCACGTAGGGCAGTAAATGTAAGAAACCTGCTTCTGCTCTAGCACTTATCACAATAGAGTACCAAATGAAAACTGGAATAGTTGAATTAGACAAACTCTATTGAATGTCTCATATCTTAGCGAAAAAACACAAGTAACGAAAATTAAAAGCTGCACTTATCACAATAGAGTACCAAATGAAAACTGGAATAGTTGAATTAGACAAACTCTATTGAATGTCTCATATCTTAGCGAAAAAATACAAGTAACCAGAAGAAGAATCCTGCAACCTTGACTCTAATAAGAAAGAGATAAGAGGAAGGAATGTGCTAGCTCTAAAATTAATTTTTCTAAGGGCAGGGGCTCTAAATGGAAACTGTATGGGGTTCCATAGCAATATCACAACTTCCATGACAGTATTCTTCTCAAGGGTAACAGGGACATACCACTCATTTGGTATGTGATTAATGGGAAACATTGATAATGCTGATGCATCTATATATAAAAGGAAAAAAAAAAAAAAAATAAAAGTATCCAAACAAAGAGAGAAAAATAAGTAAAAAAATCTGCTCAGAATGATGTATTAATCTGTCATTCTGTGGAATTTGTATTCTAGTACTGATCTTAGTAAAGCACTGTGTGCCAGTTTGGGGTATTTAGGCTGATATTTAATTTAAAGCTGTGATTGACTTCTGGAAAATCTAACAAGCATTTAGTTTCATTTATTAACATCTAAAGATGCAGTATTCATCATCAGTGATTTTAATTAATGTTCCCCTTCAGCAGTGATATACAACACTTAGGTGACCTTGACGAGAGAACATTCCACACTGTTAAATAATAGACATCGAAAAGATTATTTTGATTTCTGCTTCTGCCTGATTCATTCATTCCTTTGGCAAAACTTGTTCTCCGTAGAATAAAGCCATGCACGCAATGAGACAATTCTTTGAATTTTAATCAATTTTTCTTTCACTTTAAAATTGAAGTTCAGCTTCCTTTGGGGGGGATTATCACTAGATATTAAAGGTCACTTCCTGATTAATTGTTTTTGTCCAGTGTCTGCTTGTGCTTTAGAAGTTTTCTTTCCTTTTCTAGATAATTCTTAAAATATATAGACTAAAAGTTACAAGTATTAATAACTAAAGAGTGTATATTTATAAGACAACACTCATAAGTGCTCCTCTAGGATACTTTTGATGAAATTATTCACTGAACGTAATCAAAAGACTTGGTGGAAAAAATACTTTTATCTGCACTTAGCATGGAAATGATCCAAAGATAGGAAAAAGTTCAATAGGGCTGAGAGACATTAAAGAAATTTATTTTTATGGTTAAGGATTTGATTTAAGAAATAATGTTTAATAATAAAGAATTTCAGGGAGGAATAAATGATTAAGTTTTACAGGTAGAAAATATTTTGTCTTGAAACTTTATTCTTTAAAGTATACAATTTCAATTCATGGTTTGTTCCAGTCACGAACAGTATAGGACAAATTCATTTTTCAGTTATTATTGCTATGATAGTCACATAGAAGAAATAAACCTTATTCTGGACACAGAATCACAGAATGCAGGGGGCTGGAAGGGACCTTTGGAGATCATCTAGTCCAACCCCCTGCCAAAGCACGTTCACCCAGAGCAGGCTGGACAGGAACGCATCCAGGTGGGTTTTGAATATCCCCAGAGAAGGAGACTCTGCAATGTCTCCAGGCAGCCTGGTCCAATGCTGTCACCCTCACAGTAAAGAAGTTTTTCCTCATGTTCAGATGGCATTTCATGTGTTCCAGTTTGTGTCCTTTGCCCCTTGACCTGTTGCTGGGCACTGCTGAGAAAAGCCTGACCCCATCCTCTTGACACTTGGCCTTTAGATATTTCATAGAATCATAGAATTGTCCAGGTTGGAAGGGGCCTTTAAGATCATCTAGTCCAACCATCAACCTAGCTCTGATAAAAAAACCCCACACCATCACTAAACCACATCACTAAACACTATGTCAACCCGTCTTTGAATACTTCCAGGGATGGTGCCTCAACTGCTTCCCTGGGCAGCCCATTCCAATGCTTAATAACCCTTTCAGTGTATTTTTTTTTCCTGATACCTGATCTGAACTTCCCTGGTGCATCGATTTATAGGCATTGATGAGATCCCCTCTCAGTCTTACCTTCTCCAGGCTAAACAGACCCAGGTCTCTCAGCCTTTCCTCAAAAGAGAGATGCACCAGTCCCTTGAGCCTCTCACAAATACAAATATGTTCGGCATAACTTTATTCTTTGAGTGGACTCTCTTCTGCTTCGGGGTCCCTTGAAAGGCTTGTAATGAAATACCACAAATGAAGAGCCACGGCACTGGATCTGCTGTGGTGAAAATAATTTTTCAAGCTTTCCACTTCTGATTTGCCCCTCACCTGCTGAAATAAAATTTATTAAACATTCTGTGCCAAGGCAAGTTTGAGCATTTGCTCTTAGTTATATCAGGATTTACTCTTACCACATTTCCCAGGAAGCCATTTCTTAATTCACTTCAGAAGGACATAGCTTTTAACTCTATTTACGCTTGTTATTTTTTTATTTGGTGCTAATGTGGAAATAGTGAAGAAACATGAGTGGTGACAGTCACTTGATACCAGATGAACTCTGCCATCAGATTGCTCCTTATGTTCTCTCACTAGTGGAAAGTTTAACTTCCTCTGGATTAGATCTGGAAGTTTCCAGCCGTATGCCATAAGGCTGCTGATGCTGACAAAGTTCGTAGCAGCTATCTCATCTTACTCTCTCTTAAAACAGATATGACAGATTTTGAGTTTGGCGGTGGAAAAGATGGCCTTTCTGCACGTGTGTTTTACCCTGAAAAATTTCTGCAAGCCAAGTGCTGAAGCGCTATAAGCAAACAAAACTACAGTAGAGTGCTTTTTTCAACATTGAAGGCTATCTTGAATTTGACCAACTGGAATTCTTTTTAATCTCTAACATGTAGATTTTATTTAAAAAGGTGAAAAATAGTGGAGGTTCCTTAGACAAACTATCATTAGAGGGGACAAGGATATTCAGATTCAAAACATGGAGAATAGGAATAGAATTCACCAAAAGGAAAAGTAGAGAAATTGACACCTTTTCATTTATACTGTAACCATCACTTTCCTTTCAAAGTCTCATGAACTGAATTTGCTCAGGTCATGGAGCATCTGCTCTTTCTTCTAGAATTATAAGATCAATATTAAAAAAAAAAAAAAAAAAGTTCTTTTTGCTTGTAAAGTCTTGAAAAGGACCTTTCATTAGTATCACTTGTTGGCAGTTAGCTACGCATCAGTCCTCAATTTTCTTGGGAACTTAATTGATGGTGCAGCAGGGGGGGAAAGTGCTTTGGAAAGTGCACTAAATTTATACCTATGGTCAGACTCCTATATACCTTTGAAATCCAGCCTCTGGTCACTTGCAGTGGAACTATTTTCTGTAGAGTTCTAGTTTATAGAAATACTTGTGGGAAAGGCAAAGGCTATCTTCTAAGTAGTAGTCTCTAATTAGGAGATCATGTCTGCACTTGGTTGACTATATCCTCAGTGAAAAGGAGGATGTGCTCAGGTGTGGACACTTTGGTAAATCAACAGAGTCTATAAAGGACTGGTACCAGCACAAACTGGTCAGTAAGTGGACATCTGGGTTTAGTTACTAGGAGGGGAGAGAGAGGTAAGTGTTGTGAATGTAATGTGAGGTTTGGGGAAACTTGGCTAGAGGCTGTTAAAAGGAAGCGAGTGTTCAAATTTCAGTTGTTGTTCTATGATATTTGTTATTAGTACTGTAATGGAAAAGCTACAGTAGCCTACAGTAAAATTTTTTTGACATCTTTTCTTTGTATTTAATTTCTTTTTAGGTAGTATCCAGGTCTGTTCTCTCACTTCACACAAAGTGCAGCTAGTACTTCTGATCTGGACTAGCTTATTTAGAAAGTGATGTACCAATCTTCACTAGTTTCTTACCTAGTTTACTGTGACTTCTTGATGAAAGAAGGTTCTAGGAGTAGCATATCTCTGAAAAAACTGTCACACTGTTAGTTTACAAATGATGGTATTGGCAGATTTTTAAATTGTTATTTTGAGAAACTAGCACATTGTGAGTGAGTAACGTTTTTTCATGGACCTGAGGCTGCCCAGGGCAGCCTGCTGCACAGAAGTGGTCATTAGCAGAGCAGTAGATTTGCATGTTAAAAAGCCTGATAGCACATGCATTCAGAAGATGTAAGGGCACTGTACTTGATAAAATTTATATATATGGTTGAAACCAATTGGTTCTACAGTATATGAGAAGTTTGACAGAAGCTCTTAAAAATAGGTCTTAGGACTGCTTTCTCTATATATTCTTTGTGGCAAAACTTTTTAGATTTTTTTTTTTATTAGTTTACAAATTGGCAGATTTTTAAATTGTTATTTTGAGAAACTAGCACATTGTGAGTGAGTAACGTTTTTTCATGGACCTGAGGCTGCCCAGGGCAGCCTGCTGCACAGAAGTGGTCATTAGCAGAGCAGTAGATTTGCATGTTAAAAAGCCTGATAGCACATGCATTCAGAAGATGTAAGGGCACTGTACTTGATAAAATTTATATATATGGTTGAAACCAATTGGTTCTACAGTATATGAGAAGTTTGACAGAAGCTCTTAAAAATAGGTCTTAGGACTGCTTTCTCTATATATTCTTTGTGGCAAAACTTTTTAGATTTTTTTTTTTAAATGTAAGTACTATGCAGAGTGTAGTTAATACCTAATGTTTTAAAAAGTAAAACTGTAAGAGCAGTGTTAAATTATGGCATAATTATTTCCTTGAAGCTACTATTTGGGGGGGGAGCTGGTTAAATTAATAGAAGTTGTAAGTGCATTTTCACATTTTAAAAATGAAGTCACTACATATTTTCAGAGGTAATTCTGTGCTTGTTGTCTTGGTTTGATGTTTATTTTTATGGTGAAATTTAAGCTGATATGGAAGCTAAAACAGCTTTGTTTCATCTACTGAAGATCCATGAAAAATTTCCCAAAATACTCTTTCAAATATCTTTTGATATCTTCTATTTTTCTCTACTGTCTCTAATTTACTATGACTTCTCTTGCTCCTCAGACTTCATGTGGAGGCACTCGGGGTATATCTCAATGCTTAGTGTTCCTTGTTCTCGGGAGATGAGGGCCAAATGAAGGCCCCTCCATTGATCCACAGCAAGCAAGTGGAATTATTTAGACTTCCTAAAAAGCCTCACTCTTTATTGTTGGTTAAACTTGTAGTAACAGTTAAAGCGTTCCTCATTGTGACCAGTAGTTTACCCTCACTGACAGAATTTTAAAAGACCAAGGGAAAATGGTGCAATGACTGAATACCACATGGTGTGGCCGCGCTAGGGGTGTCTTGCCACAGCCCTCGGGTGCAATCAAGCAGTGGAAGGGCTGACTTGCTGAGGTGGCTCGGCCTTGGCTGGCAGCCATTTCCTCACCCGGCCGCGCGCTCGCTCCCCCTCAGCAGCTGGATGGGGGGAGAAGCAGGATGGAGAAGTTCATAGGTCAGGGTAAAGACAAAGAGACTGCTAACCTGTTAATATCACAGGCAAAGCAGACTCAATGTGGGGAAAATTAACTTATTGCTTGTTATAATAGGCTTAGGTAGTGAGAAAGAGTAAAAAAAAATTAAAATATTTCTGGCCACTCCCGTCACTGACCGCCCCCCCCTCCCCCGGCGGTGCGGATGGGCCGGGCCTGGCCCTCAGGGCTCTGCTGCAGCTGCTGGAAATGGCCGGTTCCACACAGGACAGGCCTGGCTCCCCTCAGAGGGCGCCCCTGCTGCCACAACCTCGACATCTACACCCAGGACACCCGCCTGGTTTAAATAATGTAGATAAGCTGGAGACAAGAAGATCAGACAGCCTTTTTTGATCAGAGAATAGGTAAGTGGTTCTCAATACTGAAGTTCACAATACTTTTTTTTTTATACCAGGATCTTTGTTCAGCAAGGAATATCTAATTGGGTAACAATGGATAACAACTCCCTCTGTAATTCTTTTTAAATAATTTTTTTCTTTAAGCTTATAAATCTTTATAAAGTAAAATAGCCAAGTTTTGTCGTTACTATAGTAAATCAAAGAATACTTAAATGGAAAAAAAAAGCTTGAGAATTCTGTAGCTGTTGGTTTGAAAACAGAATGGCCAAACGTATTTACTAAAGAGATGGGAAATGGAAAAATGGAAGGCAAATTAGACTTGTGATATTATTTCAAGGATTTGGCAGCGTAATTTAACAAGAAATAAGGGAACTTTTACTTCCAAGTTTCATAGGTGATCAATTTACCCCGGTTTGTTTGACATATGTTATGATCTGACCATAAGAATAGCAATTTGTAGTTTTATCAACCTTTCCAAACACTTGTAAAATACGTTTTACAATAAATCTGTTTTCCTCTATTTAAAAAAAAATAATTGCAGAAAATCCCCTTGTGTCTACTGTTGGTTTAGGAATCATTTGAACTCTAATGTCTGTATACAAACTGTCTAGCACAAGTGCTGTTTCTGTTACACTGACTACCCTGAAGTTATCCAAATGTATGAATGTTGAAGGCACTCAGTAATTTTGCTGTCACTCTTGATGTAAACACCATGGATGAAACTTCCATTTAAATCAACACTCTTCCTGCTCTTGTTCCTATTTTTGCATTAGCTTTCAAGTGTAACTTAATGGAGGAGTAGGTATCTCACCAAGATATGTTTAATGGTCTAACCTTTTCATTGCAACAGGCTCTTAAGTCGGATGTTTGAAGGAAATGTATGTGTTTGTATTCAAATGTGTGAAACAGCACTACAAAAAATGTTGAGCTGTGTTACTGTTATGTATTTCCTGGAAGAGTGGTTGGCAGTGGAGGTGTGGGATTAAGATCACTGAGCTCAGATTTAGCTCCAGTTTAAACTCATTGGTTAGCTTTAATGAAACAGTGAACAAACTTCTGCTTTAGTTTAGTCATCTGTAAAGTAGACATGGTAGTATCCATCTTACCAGGTGTTTGAGACCTCATGAAAAATAATATTTAAATTTTTAAAATTGTTATAAGGCTGTACAGTAGCAGCATTACCCAGCAATGCTACAATAATTAGAGTCACTGTGAGAGAAATTCTGTATCCCAGTGGCTTGCCAAGTGCTCTGTACAACTTAGAAGGACGAAACTTCAAAATTTAATAATGTGCATGTTGGAATGACATTTGAGAACAATTGGAACAGGAATATTCCAATTATAAACAGTTTTATGAGTACTGGAGTATTTGATTAAATATTAGGCCTTTTTATGCATACACAGTATTAAAATTGCTTATTTCTAATAACTATTTTGGATTAAAACTTGTTTTTAAATAGTTTCTGAAAAGTACATGGTATCTCCTCTATCATAAGTGTAATGCTTAGAAAACTAAAAGTAATTTGCTGTACAGCACAAAATAATGGTCCTTTTAAATAGAATCTGAGAAAAAAACAGTAGCGAACTTAGAAAATTTATCTTTTGATGACCAGATAATCCTTGTTTTTGGAATTTGTAAGCATTATCCCTATATGTAGGTTTGGAAACTATAAATATTGAAAACTCGAATCCCATGTATGTTTTAATCACTATTGTCTTAAAAATGTGTAAAGCTGTGCCTATTTTCCTTTTTGACTACTTTCGGCCCACGGTTATACCATAACTCTACTTTTTTTTCTCTGGATGCATATAGTCATTACTGAACTCTGTTATAAGAGACCAACCCATTTTCTATCATGCTGGTTTAAATCTAGTGTGTGTACAAGCAGGCCAGTATCATGGAATTATACTTTCTAAAACATCACCTGTTGCCACCGGGATTGAGTTTAGGATGAGGGAAATGGGAAGTGACATAGCCAGGGTCAGAGAATTCATACTGATCTGTCATTTGTGTCTAGGGATCACAGAGGCTGTTGAAGAAGCAGCTCATCAGCTGAATCTGATCTGATCCTATTCATCACCTTTAGATTTATAATGGATTATGTCTTGTCACTAGAAGAGTTAACATTGTTTTTACAAAAACATCTCAATGTCTGAAGAAGTCTACATTCATTTTCAAGACTGAGTTCAGCATTTTGAAATCTAATTCAAATAGGCTAGCTCTAAGATTATAGCAGATGGAACGTCTAAGATTTCAACTTTTTGTATTGTTTTGGGTATTTGTAGCCTTTGCAGATTTTTGCTACAATGGGATTCAATTGTTCTTAAGCTTCTCTTGGAGTAGTATTGGTTTATCTTTTATTTTAACTTAACCCAGCAATTGAATTTACCAACATGTTTTTTTATAGCAAAGAAGAACTTAGGATGTCAAAATATTTTTCAAGCGATCAAGTGTTCAAACAGACATTCAGTTTGAAAACTGAGACTCAGTTCTTTAGTTTTCATTTAATTTAGCTCATCATCTCATGCCATTAATGGCAGTTTGGCCTCTGGAATCTCCTACCGAGTTAGTGAGGGAAATTTTATCAGGAGTATGTTGGACCTATGGCATTAACAATATTCTGTAATAACAGTATAAAATGTTTGATATCACAAAAGAACTTCAAGTCAAAGCCTTTGATTTTATTTTTGCAGGATTTAGATGATTTGGCTTAGAATTAGTGTAATTCAGTAATAATTAAGGAGAGCATGAAAAAATTAAGCCAGTTGGTGAGGAGCAACTTCTTTTACAGTCAGCATAAGGAAGCATCCTAGTAGATTAGTATAGGAACATGACAGATCAAGAACATGTCTTTTATTTATTTCTGTGTTTCTTTTTAATAAAAATTTATCATGCTATTTGTCACTGTCATCTTCTCTTGACTTCTAATCTGCTGTCACTCATTTTCCGTAGCATCTTTTCATACTTCACCAGACTTCTGCTGGTTTATTTTTCTGGCTTCATGCCATATCTCTGGGGGTTCTTATTTGCAAGCACAAACATTTCAGCCCACCTCTAGAATGACAGTGTGACGTGATTCCACCTGCTCAATGTAAAATCATGATATGTTTTTCTGACTTGTCCTCACAGATGAATCCATTTCCTCTTTAGACAAAACCAAATGTTTTCCCTTTTGCTGTCTTCTTTCTCGAAGACTATGGCTCTTTCATTTGTCTCCTGTGCATCACTTTTTTTGCTCAGACTTGTATCTAGGCATTCGTTATTAGGCTATCATGATGGTTATTGTGAACAAAGATATGTTAGAGAGGCTTTTCTTATCTATGCAATCAGTAAGGCTCTTTACAGAAGCCAGATGCCAGAGAAAGAGTAATCTACTTTTTCTTTGGCCTAAAATGCTTATCTGAGTTAGGCAGGCCACCACTGTAAGAAGTCATTTGACTCACAGATCGCTTTCATTACCTTGTACCTTTCTTGATTTGCATTTTCTTCTGTTTCATCAAATACAAGCTACTTGTCTTTGTTTTCACTTAAGTCACCTTTTCCATAATCTGTCAGTCAGAACCAAGAGATCGGTCATTGCATCCTGCACCAGGATGTCAGCCTTTAATCTTCATGTTCCAATAAACAAATGCTCTGTTTTATGGCTATCATAGTCTTTGTGGGGGGAACCTTGCAAGAATAAATATCATTATTTGGATACAAGACACTGATACTTTTCTTTCTACTGTCACCTTCCTGGTTATTTTGTTGGGTTTGATCCTATTTGCACAATTACTTCCTCAGGCAGGACCACTTCGGGGATCTGTCTGGACTCTATTTTCATGATTTTTCAAATTTTCACACGCGGAGACAGATTTATCTGTCAAATGTTCATTTTTAAATTTTACCAAATCAAGTATGAGAACTATTGTAGAGAAAAATGTCGTGGCTAAATATCTTTAATTTACTTCACAAAATGGTTAACAATAACACAAAGGTCTTTTCCTAAAATGCTATGGCCACTGATATATGTGCAGGCTAGTATCATCACACTGTTAGTCTGTCTTCAAGCATTTCAGACTCGGAACCTATGCAATACGAAGCACTGTTATCTAAACTTATTTTGAATTAAATTTTAAAAGATCATCTGTAACTGACTTCACCTTTGCTCATTGAGACAGTCATTAAATTGTCCTAGTATTTCCAACTAAGTTGCTAAACTGCTTTATTCTAAGCTTCTGTGGAGGTTCTCAGGATGCCATATTTTCCATTCTATGTCAAAAGCATTTAATTGTCAAGAAGTAGCAGTGTATCACTGTCTTCTTTGTTTTGGAGGGGTTTTGATAAATCAAACGATTATGATTATTCTAATGCTCCTATGACTGGACCTTTTTCTTCCATAGTACTCGATGTCTGACAATGGCACTACATATACTATATATAAATCTAATTAGAGAAGTGTCCTGGTTACAGAATTGACTGGGCTATTCTTTTAACTTGTCTCACAAGATACGATCTCTCATTAGACTTGTCTTTGTGAAACATTTATTTAATTAATGAAAATAGTGGCTCTGAAAAATATTATCAAGTATAAAATTGCCCTGCGTTTTCAAAGGAGTAGTACTGAGTCAAGGCAAAAAATAGCACCTAGGCAATTCCCATTCTTCATAACTTGTCATGCAAGAAATGATGTTCAGATTATTGAATTGCATGAATAATGTGTCTAGCCAATTTATTTGTAGTTTTTAAAATGAATGGGGCATCTGAAAATAATTAACAGTGTTGTTATGTATATGTACTAGGCAACAAAAACTTAACTTAAAATTTCATTAAAAATTTGCTATGAACCAACAACAGTAAATGAATTGAATAGGAGGGCTAGAATTTAACTCATCATTTATTTGGCATTCCTAGTCTAGTAACTGAAGCCCTTTATAAAGGATATTGTTTTTCAAACTTTTCATATGTATTCTGCAGGACTGTTTATAGATATTTCAGATAAAATATGAATATCCTTGCCTTTGAAATTAGACCTTCAGTATTGCAGACTTTGGTTTTAGAATTTCCATGCTGTATATGTCACTTCCTCTTTAGTCTGTAGAAGATGAAGAAATGTGTTTAAATTGTCTCTTTAAAAAGTATTTCTATTTTAAAATATTTCACAACTTATTTACCATGTACCCATACATCTATCAGAAAAAAAGAACAACATAATCAGATATTTGGACAAACTGGGGCACCAATTTTGCCCTCCAACATGTTCCTTCTGGCTTGAATCATTGAAATTTGTGAAATCTGTGGAGGTTTAGTAAAACACAGCAGATGGCAGGAACTGAAAAGGGTGAAAAGTGCTGAGAGATACTTGATCTAATTTTTCCTTCTTCATCTTAGCCTGTAGATATTTCCCAGGAACAGCATGAGGCATCATTTGAGGTGGTGTGGAAAGGCTGTCGGCAAGAATAACAGGCAGTAGACCTTGCTGCGTTGCACACTGAGAAGGGTTTCTGTGTCCCAAGGTGGTATTGCACAATGTGTAAGCCAATAATTTCTAAGACAAAAATGGCTAGACCATGAAGCTATTAGGTATTTCTCCATTCATAAGTTGTCGATTCTTTCTTTATCAAATTGTACCTTTGCAATTAGGGAAAAGTAAGAATAGTATTAGAAATTTTTGCTCTAGAATCCCCAAAAAAGACAAGTTAGATTGTGTGAATGGATCGAATATTGTTTATGGAAGGCACACACATTAAGGCTACTGAACTGCTAAATCAAATTTCAGCTGCAGTTTTCCGCATTTGTTCAGCATTCTGCTAATCTAGCTCAAGTCCATGTTTCAGTGTTTATGATGTGGAAAGAGAACCCTGATCCTGAGACTGAAATTAAACTATCCATTGCCTTGAAAATCTTCTTCAGACTGGATACGGTATCAGCTTTAAAAGAAAAAAAAAAAAAACAAAACACCAAAACACACAAAACAAACCCAACAAACCAACCAGCCTTGGGAAGTTAAATTTATATAGCAGCTTCCGGCACTGAAAAATGTTTTTTCACACTATTATTCCTTACTATTGATCCGTATTCTGACAAACTTAAAACATAAGCTTCTTCAAATGAGAAACTGAGAACTCAAGCACTAGCTGAAATGTCACCTTATTATTAGACATTTTCATCAGATTGGACAGGTTTATGATACGCTGCATCCTATTTTTCTCCAAACAGTACAGTAAAAGTTATTTTACTGAAAAAGCTAATGGTGCATGTCTGTCAAGTTGAGTTTACTTAAAAAGAACCACCATGGAGATAAATATGTCATTGAATATAACCACTGCCAAAGCTGAAATACCAAAATAGTTTAAAAACATTAATTCAGTTTTTTCTTTAAGTTACTTCTGCTGCATCTTGAAATTTTTTAGTTTGGACTCGAGGAGGTTCACACTTCCTTCCTTAGGTAATTTAAGTCATTTTATAGCACTTAAGTATGTGCTTTGACATTTATATATCTCCCAGCTCACTGTTAAAGGAACTTAGTATTCCATCTTTTGTCCCTTGATTTACGCACAGTTACGCATCTGAAGCAACTTGCAATAGTTGCTTAGAAGCTTAATATTTTGGGGGGTTTTCCTTCTTCAGGAAGTGTCAGATTTTGAGTTGGTCAAATAAGTAGAAGATTTGCTGCATAGTAGTGCCCATTACTAAATAATTCAAGTTCTGTAGAAGTCAGTAGTACTGAAATTATCTGTTCTGGAACTGAATGTTATCTCCTCACTATATCCAGTGTGCAGTGATTCCATGTGCTATAGTTAGTGGGTGCAGGAATTAGTCTTTGCACATATGTTCTTGTACTTTAGTAAGAGTTGCATGAATTCCATTTCATCTTTCAGAACCACCTTTATAGTGTTATCCATTGAATTTTGCCAGTTCCATGCCGTTGAGGAATATGACAGAGTTGGGAAACATAGCAGAAGCTGGAGTATGGAGTACCATAGTATTTGTTGCAATATCAGGATGTATCATTACTTTTTTTCTGAAGATACATTTTCACTGTGGTCACACAAAGGGTATGGCTCATGAGTGACTCTGCCTATATTTCATAATTTAGCATTTTTCTGTGTTATTGGAAAAAAATATATATAATGCTTCTTCAAGGCTGATATGTTGTGGGAATGTCTGAAGGTGTGCATTTGCCCTCAAACACAAAAATATTAGCAGTACTGTTTCTTCTAGTGTCATTTTGCTTTTTACTGGTCAAACTATTGTCTCTGTGTGATACTAATGAAAAGCTGTATGGTTGCAGTCACATTTCTTGAAATGTATTCATTCTCACTTGTAAAGCTGAGTATGTCTCTTTCTACTGGGTAACAATTAGTTTGAATGTTACTAGATAAACTGGATCTGATCTAGGCCAAATACTGCAAGAGCTCCTCCTAATGGAGCTAACAGAAAGAGAGAAAATAAGAAAAAAAAAAAATGGAGAGGGGATACAGGGAAGTTTCCCTGCATTTGTTACTCTCTGTTTCCTGATTTGAATGGTCTCACCATATTAGTGAAAGGCTTTGGTACATACTTATCTGAAAGAACTATTTTTGGAATATGTCAGAGAAAAGCGTGGATTTCTTCTGCAAATGATTTTACAGAGTGAAATCCATACTTGGATACCTGAAAAGAATTGTTGTGATGCTCTTCAGGTGTGTGCAAAAGCTGGTGCAATTTTCCTTTGAGTGGGTGTCTTGGTGGAAGGACTGAGTGATGTGCTAGGCTGATCAGAAATGCATCCTCTTTCTGACTATATTAGCATGCAGTAACTTAAGTGTAAAGCTACTCTCTTTGCAAAGTCAAATCTGTATGCAGTGAGCATTTACACAATGAAAAGATGGCTGGGCTAAATTCAATATTTGGTTTATAATAAAGTCTTATAGATTCAAGTCCTATAGATCCCAGTCTTATGTCATCTCTTCAGCTGAATGCATGCCTCTACTCACTGATCTGGGTAAGGATGACAAAACAGAATCGTAATCTAAGCTGACAAAATGTTCTCAATAAACAGATGAATGTGTTTTAATTCGAGCTGTCGCCAATAAAAGAATGGGCTGGCCGGGTACAGCAGCATGTGGCAGGTTGATAGGGAGAGACTGTTAGGCTTTATTCTGTTTCTTTGTTTTGTTTCTTCTTAATATAGAGCAAAGTCACCTTGAAGCAAATTTGAAATAATCACAGCTTATTAAAATAAATAGTTACTGTAATCTAATGAACTATCATTTAGTGATTTCTACAAGCTGTAACTAAAGACTTTCATATTTTGTGTGAAAGAAGTATGTAAGTTTTAGGGGCCATTTGAATCAGTAGAACTGCGCTTGGCAAAGAAACAGATGGCAGTTATGGCAAAAGCAGCTTTCTATCACAACGTTACTGCTGGGCACTTCAATCACAGGTGTAAATAAGAGCTCCCTGGGGACTGCTGTTTCACATCCAGCTGTGATAATCTCTGAGGGGCTATTTTAACAGATGGACATTGTCACAAAGCTGCTCATACCTGATGTCTCTCTGCTGAAGGCTGTCAAAAGAAGTGTGCATGGCTTTATATAAAGATTCTCCACCCCTTTGGAATCCTGGGATGTATTTCATTATTTAGATAATCACCGTCTAAATTGAATAGTGAGAGCTGTGCAGGGTAAAAAGTAAATTTAACACTAGCTATTTCCATGGGTGTTTTTAACTCCCTGGTCAAAATGTGTACATATGTTTGGTTCTTGCATATTCCAGAAGGGTGGCTGTGATAAATAAAAATGGCATATGTTGCTAACGTCAGAGTTTGAAGACAGCTGGTGATTTTCAGCTAAAACATGGTAGGCCCAATTCTATTTTCACTTTTCTTTGAATCCATAGAACTGACTGAGCTACAGCAGTGTATGATCTAGTTTGCTTTCTCATGGTCTAATATTTAAATAAATAAATCAGAGGACAAGGTGAAGGAAGGACTAAATCCAGACCAGGCAGCACATGCCATTCCATCAGCACATGGCTTTTCAGCAAACACAGCTCTAGGTCCTTGAGAAGAAGTGGTAATACATTCTTCATTATCTGAGTCAGAAATGCAGTATAGTCATGAAGTATTTTTCTAGCATTGAACGAGGGTGTGGTACAACTAATTTGCATTTCCTTAATGTTTATTCATACAAAGTTTTAGGACTTAAAATTTGTTAAATCTCCCAAAGAGAAAGGCTCTCCATTCATGGAGGGAGTGCCATACAGTAAAATTCCTTTGTTTAATTTTAATAATCTCAATTTGAAAGGTGTATAAGCTTCCTCTCTAGTCATTTTAGGAGAAGGCTAATTCCAGCAGAAAAGGAGGCTGAGGGGAGACCTTACTGCTCTCTAGAACTAACTGAAAAGAGGGTGTAGTGAGGTAGGGATTGGTCTCTTCTCCCAAGTAAGAACTGAAAGGACAAGAGGAAATGGCCTCAGATTGGGCCAGGGGAGGGTTAGACTGGATATTGGGAAAAAATTCTTCACTGAAGGGTTATTAAGCATTGGAACAGGCTGCCCAGGGAAGTGGTAGAGTCACCATCCCTGTAGGTATTTAGAAGACCGGTAGACATGGTGCTTAGAAACGTGGTTTAGTGGTGGTTTTGGTTATGTTGATGGTCCTATTTACAGAGTCAGTATGTTTGGGGTGTGTATATGATGAACTTAAGCATTTACCTTTAATCAGTGTAATTATGGTACATAAACTATTCACAAAATAAGAAAATTTGTATAGCTTAGATGTAAGTTGTTTCAAGTCTACAAAGAAGCAGTAGACAACTTGCTTTCATTTCCAAACTAATCATATAGACTGGGGAGCTACTAATTACAAACTTCCATTGGTACTTAATTGCTATGTACTTCTCACTTGCCAGGTCATCCTATGACAATCTTTATATCTTCTGCTGAGCAGCATGAAAAGTAGAAGGTTATTTTTTTATAATTTCTTATTAGGACAGTTTTCTTTGTGCTATTCCATTCTCCATTTGGGCAAAGGACCTTTATCTGGTCTGCCCTTTTGACTTGATAGTCTGTCTCCGTTCTCCCTTTGGCGCCTTCCTCTTCACCAAGCACCAGTTATTTGTCCCTATTTTCAAAGCACTTTACACTGATTCTTAGAACCTCACAGCATAGTTTAGGGAAAAACTGTTTTATTTTCCACAAATATCACTCCAGACTTTGCATTGAGAACTGCACAGTCATGAAAAAACCTGGCTGTTGATGACTGTTCCAACAACAGTTAACATTCTGTAAATGAAATACTATCCTTTCCAGCATACCCTGTAGGTAATGCTGCCTTTCCTCAACTAGCATCCTGACTGCAGAGAGACTGGTTTTAGGCTTTTCTGTTCTATAAAGAGCAGGTTTGAGCTGAGACAAGCAAAATCTTCCAGTTCCCACAAGCTGTGTCAAGACAAGGTATTTGCTGTATAATCACTTCCTGCATGATAATAAACAACACTTAAGGTCTAAGTGTCACTGCTGTATCACTTTATAAATAATGGCCTGAATCAAGCTGGTCATTGTTTCGTTTTTCAATACGGTAGAAATAAAGCTACAAACTTTGAGTATTTTGGACAAAACCTTTTGCCAAGAGTGTTTTGTGTGGTGTGATTTCTACCAAACTTCTCTTCCTTGTTGAATTCAGTAGAAATGTCCACAAGAATAAGGTGAGGTGGGCTTGCTTAATGAAGGGTGGTGCAATGCACTATATTTTAGACATATGAACAAAGATCAGATTATCTGATTGGTTCTCCAAAAAGCATAAGCTGATAAATGAAATTGCAAGTTTTATATCTATAGAAACACCTTCACTTAAAATAATTGTGCCATTAGCTCGACAAAAGCAGTGAGCTTTTTAAAGACTCCAAGTCTGTATCAACAACTCTTTTCACAAGTCTGCAGCTTAACACGTACTTCTGCTGGGATTAGATTTGCACTTGTATTTCATGTCATTTTTGTTCTACTTCTGTCAATTTTTGCAGTTGAGACCCCTCACACCCCACTCCCCTTTAAAGGAGTCCCACTTCACCCAAAGTGTCTAAATGTGAGATGTGCAGACAGAAATTTTTGACTTAACTGTCAGCTGAGTATTTTTTGTTTCTGTTCATAGCAGATAGTGCCAGAAATAGAGAACTGAAAGCATACGGGAAAGCTGCTGAACTTGTTGCTTGAGTCAGCCTGTCAGACTTCTTGGTTTTATTGTTCATTTTTGTCCATAGTGTAAAAGGCAACCTAGTTTAAAGAGCAGTGAATGGGGATAAAGGCGCTATGCGCTGAATTCTCACTTTTCCCTTAATCTACAGAGACCCGTCTAGATCACTCTGTTTTCTGTTCATCTGTTCACACACTACCCTTTGCTTATTTAGACAGTCTAAAGCTGTAACTCTTTAACTATGTGTTGATCTAGCAAGCAGCACATCATTCTAGTTTGCCTTAATTTTTACGAGTTGATTTATTCTCTAAATGTTTGTTGTGTGCTTTTACAAGGATGCCTTGTCGTCATGTTTCCAGACATATGTCTCAGTTACCCCACAGCATAAAGCCTTACCGATGCTGATTTTTACAACCTTGCCATATTTTACTGATAAAGCTGGGCTAAGACTCAGTTTGGGCAGAGCTCAGAGAGGGAGTCCCTAGACTTTATCTTTTGCAGTGAGCAACTTAGAATGACCAAAAAGGTGTGTTGACTTCAAAACTGAGTTTTATCAGAGTAATGAATAAAAATTTTGGAAACGGAACTTGGAGTGAGATGTAATATGTATAAGGGATGTCTTTTTGCACACACCCATCCCTTATATTTTAAGTATGTCTTCTTCAGGGTCACACTCAGAGATGGTGGCTGTCTTGGATAAAGCAAGTTCTGTCAGTCTCTTGTGGGGTCTCCAGTGAAATTTTAACCCTCAAAAGACAGACCACATGTTTGCTCTGTTCTTTCTGTGCTACAGTGGGATTTTTTTTGTTTGCTCTGAGCCTTTTTTCGAAGTCTTCAGGGCTCAAATGAGCATCAGGGAGTTAGCTGATGAAAACCAATCCTGCACCCATCCTGCAGCTTGGCTGGGAATGGAGATCATGATGCTGCCAATTTTTTCATAAATGCAGAAGGAATTTGTGATTGAAGAATAAGTACAGCCAAAGTGATGCAACACGTAGGCTTCTCGGGGCTCTGCCTAAAGTTTGGGGCTAGTTCATACAAAATCTTGTCTTGTTGTTTGTTTAGATGTTAGGAATATGGTTTTAAATAGTATTTTTAAAATATTGAAGTAGGAAGAAAAAGTATAAATTGCAAAGCAAGGTTTTCTATTCAGTATGACTGAATCTTAAATTAAAATATGAAAAGCTGTCATTTTTAAATAAGTCATACTTCTTTGTGTCTTGACCCCACTTTTGGGTATTCTCACCATCTGTATGCTGCCACTGGCCAGGGCAAACCTGTTTCTGCCAGTTAGCAGCTCACACATAATTTGGCAGATAGTTCTGCTACTAAAATAAATGCAACTATGCTCAAATTATATTCATTTACACCCTCTCAGATCAGCTTCTTTAGTTTTAGAGGAAACAGGCTTATAAAACCCAGGCATACATATGGAAAAGTATGTCTCAGAAAAATCTTTGGCAAACTATGACAATAGCTACTTCTGGAGTGCCATGCTGTAGGATTCCTGGTTTAATCTGAGGGGTTTGAGGAATACGATCCAAAAAGACTGATATTTTAGAAGCTCATCTGTTCTTTGGCAGTTTGTCAAAATATCAGAAAAAACAATTTTTTTTACAAAGTAAAAGCTTCCTCTTCCTGCCAATTTCTGTATTTTTGTCAGATCCTGCTTCCATTCCATTTAGCTAAGGGAAGTTAGCCAGTCTTTTTTTAAAAATTACATTCAGGACTGCATTCAGCAAAATGAACTGCTGGGTTTTGGAGTTTCAAATACTTTGAGCTAACAAATTAGGTGTACAGCAAGGGTGTGTGGCTTTACTGACTGTCTGAAGATGGTGGTGGCTACTAGCTCAATTGCAGCTTGTAGCAACCATCTCCACAGCCACGTGCTGGGTGTGGGAGCAGGTGGTGTGTCTGTGCAGAGCACTGAAGCACAGTCATACGGAGGTGACTCTCAGCTAAAACCAACAAAATAAGGATTAGTGGTTTTGGTTTTTTTGTTTTTTAGCACAGCTTACTCTTTTCTCGGGCCATGAGATGACAGCTGTTTGTTATTAGAGACAAATCATGTTTTTGGTGGATGCCAGAGAGGAACATGTTCTAAGAATAACAATTTTTCATCATGAGCAGTCTCATCATGCCAACACCTCTCTCAAAATGGGAGAGCTCCAGCTCAGATACCTTTCTGCTATTCCCCGTGATTTCCTCAGAGGGTAAACAGCACAGTCATTTGAAGCAGGAATCTGAAAGATCAGTAAACTGATCTGAAGGAATCTTAAAGTTATATTCAGTGTCATGAGTAGGCAGAAGTGTTTGGCATTGGATTTGGCAGCTAAATTGGGTTAGCTAATATTAAGCTGGCAAAAATATTGTCACTGTACCAAGATTTATATCAGCTAGAAAAGAGATTTTACCAAACGGGGGGGGGGGGGGGGGGGGG
>NW_015090893.1:5340821-5407643 GCF_001431845.1 Calidris pugnax
GGGGGGAGGGGGGAGAAATTTTACGAAAAAGCGGTGTTATTTTTTTTAGTGGAAACAAGTGCACAACAAAATGCCTCCTAAAACATTTTTTCCAGTATTTATTCTTCTTTAAATCTTGTTCAGCACACTTTATCAGAACTTTTGAGGATTTTCCTTTTTTTCGCTCATTGGATCTAATTTTTTTGATAAGAGAATTAAAAGTAGTTAGAAAAGCTATGAGTCACTTCCAAAAACAAAAGGTAGATAGAAATATTCTTTATACATGGAAAATGTGTGATGATAGAAATACGCTTTATACATTAAACATATGTATAAAGAATACTAGGTGACTAACCCACCAGAAGTATAAAATACCGAAGATGTAACTGCATAAACTTAGGATGCAAATCAGGGATAACATTTTAATAGGGTAGATAGTTAACCTCTAGAGAACCTAACTTGGGGAGACAAGGTGATTCTTCATATCTTACAGTTTCTGGTGTTTTTTAAAATCGGAAATATCAATACCTGAAAATTCTGAAGAAAAATCAGGTGGGGTTTTTTTAATTATATGCTTTAGGCAAAAATACCTCGGTAAGGCCCTCTCACTTACATTTTATATAGTCAGACATGAAGGTTTGACTCTATGGTGGTTCCATTGCACTGTGAAACCATCTAGCAGCGTTCACTCATAAAGCTTTCCTACAATAAAAATATGAATGATTGAGAAGAATCATTTGCTAACCAAACATCAGCATTTAAATTCTCCAGGAACACAGATCAACAGAAAACAGGCACTGAACTGTACAGTACTAAAATCCTTTTATCATACACACGAATGATTATGTCTAGAATTTTTTGACTGGTCCAGGATGAGAATAGTAAACTGTATACCTGTGTCCAGAAGCTCTGATTTGTGACATAATGTATGATGGTGCCAAATAGGGTTGTTACTGCTGATTGCTTTCAGATGGCAATAATTTCCCATTACAAGCTGAAAAGCTTTGAAAAGTACACATATAAAGTAAAGACTGGATTTCTTTTTTTAACACTAGCAGCTGGCTGCCATTTGTTTGAGTGCTTGACTTGTTTCTTTAAAAATGTGATTTATTTGGAGGACATTTTTCTGTGGCACTTTGTTTCCCCTCAGGCTATCTCTGAGTCCATAGCATTGGAGATGGTGGTTAATGAAGACAGATAACGTTCCCAGCCCCCAGGCTACTGTTTCCATTTTTCAATACCAGCCTTTGCATCAAGCAGTGAAGAGCGGCGTAGGCATTCTCTGCCAACAGCAGGGTCTTTGTTTGTTTCCCAAGGTTCTTTCTTAATAGTAAGAGAAAAATAGTGTTTCTATAATTACATATGCTGTAGGAACTTTAAAGGGCAGTATTAATTGTAAATGCAATGCTGAAAACAGCAGTGTTCAACCTAAGTAATGAATGCTACCATGCCACTTGCTCCTTTCTAGTACCAGTCCTGTCATTTGAGCGGTGGAGTAGAGACGTGAGTGGGTAAATGAGTTTAGCTTCTTTGAAAGCAGTGAAACTACACAGATGGGAATTTTTTCTCTTTTGTGAATGTTGTTAAAGTATTTTGTAACTGTTTTTTGAGGGAGACAGGCAATATGTATGTTTGCACAGCAAACATCGTGTTGCTTTGGAGCTTAAGTGAATGGCTGGAATTTGGCTTGTGGATTAATACACTTACCAGATTTCCAGGATCTCACTATTTGGCCATTTAATTAGGTCACTTGGCTCTCTCAAACAGTGTATCCTATTTTTAGTACCTCAGTTGGGCTCAGATAAAACAGCGGTAAAATTTATTTTAAAAGAAAAAAGGAATAGTAGATTTCTAAAAAATGACATAAAAATGTTGAAGTCACTTGAGATCTATTTGTTTTCTAATCTAACTGATCTAACCCCAAATACTTATATCTAAGTGTACATCTCTTTGAATAGGAAAAAAGGAATTTCTTTAATAGTTGTTCGTGTTTATGACTCTGCTTTCATGACCACATTTTTATTAATTTTCTGTAACGTTGGCATTATATTTGGCATTGCAGTTTCTCCAGTGTTTCTCTATTAGGCTATTTGCTAGAATAATATTGGCATTGCAGTTTCTCCAGTGTTTCTCTATTAGGCTATTTGCTAGAATATTCATGAAAACAAACACAATGTTCTAAGTTAGTTCATTTAAAATATACATGCATATTCATTTGGCAACATGAAATTATTTAATTTTATACAATGCAGGGTTTAAAAAATCAGTACTGAAAGATGGAACTCTGTATTTAAAAATCGTTATGCTTCCTTTCTATTATGACTGTGTAGCTTTCTATCAGCTACTCTTTTCCTGAGTCTTCTGCTGTGTTCTAATTGCATATAATTAGTTTACTGCTATAAGTAGAACACTTGTGAAAAAAAAAAAATATCTTAAGATGGTTCAAGTCTCCCAGAGAATAATCATATTTGCTCCCTTGAATCTAAACACTTCAAAGTTAAAAATTCAAAGATAGAAGAATCTTTGAAGAAGGACCATCTGAGAAATGTGAAGATCAGTCTACCTGTTTATACTTACTTCCTACTCTTACAGAGATACAGGAAATTCAGGAATAACATTGCACACATATGCATGTAATCATTTTTTGATCCTCTCAAAGTCAATTATTATTTGTCGCTGATTTGAGTAGAATCACTGTTTTCTCCACACTTTGAATTTTCTAGTTGAAAAAGAAGTCTGTGAAATGGGGAGAGAAAGTCTACCTCAATTCTGTATGGGGGAGTAAAAGTATGAAGTAATATCTTTCCTAAATAAACTGACATATTTAAATAATAATTTAAATATTAGCAACAAAACCGACATGGTTTGGGGTCTTGGTTGCTTTGGTCTTTTCTTAATATTGAGTTGTCAAGTGATGAACTAGCTATGTTTCTTCAAAATGACTAAAACTGAACATGCATTTTGCTGGTGATTTTTATAAGCAGCTGTATTTGTCAAGGTTACCATGCTGAAATGGTGGGTATCTTCTCTAGTATACAGCTGCTTAAGGGATGTGGCAGAATGAACCAGGATTAATGAACTGCTGCTGCTGCTAAAGCAGCTGCTTTCTGCTCTGCATCTGTAGTATCACAAGACAAAATCAGTGCTAAAAAGAAAAGAAGTTGTATTTTGGAAAAAAACAATTGGTTGGAGAATGGTAAAAGTAGCAAAATCCACAGACATATCTTAAAGGATTTTTCTCTGCTTCTGAGAGGGGGGGTCAGATTTTACAGGCTCACTTACTCAAGTGACTTATTAACCATTGGCGAACACATCTGTAAATGAATTTTTTTCCTCTTCTTTCATACCCCAAACTCACTCTTTCACAATAGGGAGGAGGGGGGAGAACATTGTCAATAGCTAAAATCAGGAAAACACTGAGAGTTTTTTCTTGTTCTTTCAGAGGCCGCTGGTATTTGGAAAGGTGGGTTTTAATTCAGAAATTTCTTTGCAAAGGAAATAGTTGGCAATTTTAAAACAGTTGTACATCAAAATGTTGGGTAAGTTGTCCTTAAGTAGATCTGCACAAATAAACTTCCCAGTTATAAGATGTAGTATACTCTTTTTTTGAAATGTATATAAACTTCTCACAGGAGGTTTCCCTCTCTGTTTTCCGGTTAATCTGTCCCCACCACGTGTTAAGTCTCTTCTCTCCCCTTCCTAACATGAGTGTGGGGATAGTAGCTGTGGGCTTTGACATGACTTGTGCAAGCTGGTGTGCTTGAGTAAGCTGGAAATCAGACACAATAAGGTCCCTCTAGCCTGAATAGAGCTGGCAGTAAATCATGGTTCCAAAAAGTCCCTTTCATTCAAGAATCAGAGTTCAGCTATGTTAATTCAGGAGATAGGTTGTCAAGTGAATGGAATTTCTCCTGCACTGGGATTGTAGGGAGCAGACCCAGTATCAGCAGAGAATAACAGCAGTTTGAAAAGGGTCACTGATTGCTCAGCTTTGTCTGATGTATAATACTTCAGATTATAAAGAGAGAAATTACACATTAGGCTAGTGGAACTATAAGTGTCAATTACATATTTGGGGACTCTTGGACTGAAAAGATCACAAGAGATAGCCTTGAATGTCTCAACCTTTTCCAAATCCAGTGAATTAATTTTTCTGAATTCTGATTTCCCTTCCTCACCAAAGACAGAAGTACTGAAATAATATTTCTTTGGGATCCAAGCAATAAAAAAGACAAGCAGATATATTTAGGCCTATGTGTATGCAGTGCTGTCCTCATAAAAATATGGCCAGGCTAATACAGGTATCATAGTGCTTTATTTTTCTTATTATTTTTCTTTGTAGCTATTTGATACTCGTAGAGGTTTCGCCTGTCACTGTGACTTCCACACACTTGGCATCAGACCTTTTAGTCTTCCATTTCTGAGCCTGCCGTGGTTTTGTGCACTTTTTGAGCCACTTAATGTTCAGTGGGTACAGTGTTGGCGCCTGGGCACACAAGCCCAGTGCAAACTGAAGCCATGCATTATTTTTGATTCACTTATCAGTGATAACTTTGTTTCATGACATGACGTTAAGTGAAAGTTGAAGGAAGGCAATTCCTTCCACAGAATAAACTGGCTGGAATAAAACAAAAGCAGATGAAAAAGGAAAAAGACCACAAAGAATATCTAACAGTATCTCCCAGAGAAGAGGAGGGTTTTCTATTATAGGAATATTAAGGGAAACTGAATATTCCTTGATGACACTTCCAAATCCTTACCTGTTCACAAAGATCCAGTGGTTCCTGAGAGATGGCTAGTACTTTGTGCCCTCTTGCATCAGGTTGTTTCTCATTTTTCCTAATAGGTCCTGGGATTGTAAGTGACCCAAAGCGTTAATAATTACTTTTTGTTGGACAAAAGCATCACTGAAAATTCCTGTCTATATTAGCTAGAACTTTTCTAAAACCAGTAGCAGCAACAACAAAATTCTGTGCATGCCTTCTGAATTTCTTCTCTGAGCAAAACCTTGTTTTGGTGAAAGCTTTTTGACCACCCTAGTTTTAATTCAGTGACTGATTAATGAGATATGGAAACCGCTGCCTCACTTGGACTTTCATCTGAAATTTGTAAGGGTTCTCAGAGCTTAACTTTTTTATGACATTGAGTTGACATTGAGCTGAATGCTTTAATGGCTGCTCCTGTTTCAGATGAGGCGCAAGTGTGTCAAAGTGCTGTGTCCAAACCCTCCGAGGGCCTGCCCAGGAATTCGGGTGAACAGTCAGGAGCTTGGGAGCAGCCTCTCACAGCTTCCCCTCATCCGTCACTGTGGTTCAGGGATATCCTCACTCCCAGAAGGAAACATAAGCAATTAATTGAAGTGGAGATTGAGATGCTTGATGAAGAGGTCAATAATCTGGTTGCCCTAAGTGACAATCTTATAATAAAAAGAGGAGTAGGGTGACACCGTTTAGGCTTGAGCAGAATAAATGATGGCAGATTGTTTATGGATTGGATTGCAACATCTGTTTTCCCTCATGTGTATCCCCTTTTCTAGTGGAGCAAAGGACAGTTTTTGTAAGTAGTTGTAAGTAGTCATGATCACTACTGTGCTGCAACTCGTTCTGAAAAGCTTGTGGCGTTTAAAAGTTGATGCAACAAGAAAGAAAACCTCATAGCTAGGCATCCTGCAATTGTTCTTTTGGGAAGGAAAATGAGGGTTTTCTTAATCATAGCTAGATTTTCAAATCTCTCCGTTCAGTTTTGTCTGAGAAAAGCTGTATAAATTACAAAAATGTATGCTGTCATTGCACTGACACTGTTAAGCCATTTGTTACCCTGGTTTAAGTTCTGTTTTGTTTTTAATGGAACCATAAATGTATTGAGAGCCTAATAATGCTACCTTTGACTAATGTGAATTAGGGCTGTATTGTTATGAATTGTTTTCTGTGGTGTTTTTTTTCTGCTAAACACATTCTTCATGAAATCTGAGCTACAATCTCTGAAAAGACTCTAATATTCAAGTTTATACAGGTACAGAGACGCTCAAATTCATCAAAACTTTAAAACATGCTCCATGCAAACAGATTCTCATACTGCCTTCCCTGACTTTCCAGGAGTTCTTCAACACCAGCCTTTCCCTTATGCATTTCTTACTAGAGCAGTCAATCTTTTCTCCAGTGAAAGATGCTTCTTTCAGTCCTTTTTATTTTATTTTTTCCCCTTCTGTTTCAGCCACATTAAATTGCCTAGTATTTTATCCCAATTTTGCTTTAAATAAGCATGGGAAATTCAAGTTAAATGTGCGGGAGTGTATGGAATTGCTGAAGGACAGGCAGGAGGTGCAGGAGGTGATAGCCTGACCTATACAAGGTCAAAGCTGTCTGTCCCTCTGGGCTCCCCCCAGGTCTGTGCCCAGCTGATGCTGGTTTTGCCAGCAGCCTTCTGCGCTCCCAGCCCCACAGACAGCTTCCTTCTGCTGATGTTAGTGAGTCTCATGGTAACAGGTTTCCAACCTAGAGCCTTTCTAATGACAGGCAGGACAGGTGACTAGATGCTCTTTTTCCTTTTGAAATATGGTAATACTAGGAGGAATCAAAGCCATTTCTTGTGCAGGTCTTGCTGTCTCAAATAAAATCATGACTGAAGAGAGGAAAAAGAAAAAAGTTTAGAATCCTTTACATTGCAATGCAAATCACACATGTTATCTATTGGGTTAATAACAGGTTTACTCCAAATTATATTTTATTAGTGATATTAGCAGATTCAGGAGAATCTTTCTGGAATAATTTGGGTTTGGAAAGTTCTTCACCTGTTTGTGTAAAAACCTCCTTATCCTTACTGACTTAATTATCTGAGCATCTATCTTGTATGAATCTTCTACTGAGATACAAGAGCTAAAAACTCCAAATCTTTTTTTTTTTTTCTGCACAGACAATGCTTTAAATTAGTTACACTGTTCAAAATTTGTCTGCAGCAGGTTTACTCCAAATTATATTTTATTAGTGATATTAGCAGATTCAGGAGAATCTTTCTGGAATAATTTGGGTTTGGAAAGTTCTTCACCTGTTTGTGTAAAAACCTCCTTATCCTTACTGACTTAATTATCTGAGCATCTATCTTGTATGAATCTTCTACTGAGATACAAGAGCTAAAAACTCCAATTTTTTTTTTTTTTTTCTGCACAGACAATGCTTTAAATTAGTTACACTGTTCAAAATTTGTCTGCAGAGAAAGCACATGTTCTGGTTCTTTCTTGTCCAGTGTTTTTTGTAATCCATTAACCAAGTACCGGTAAACATAAAACACTATCAATTTTGATTTGATGTTTTTTTGCAGTAACTTTGCATTCAGCTTGTATTGATGTGAACAATTGTCTAGAATGGAATTGTACTAGAAATAGTCTCAAGGTCTACAAAAAACAGTCACTGTAATATATTGCTAACTCTCCAATTTCTTGTCTTTCTGGCTATGTGGTATGTTGGAAGCCTTTTCCTTGTCAACTATTACAGTAGCTTGAGCATTTTTTTATTTTCCTCAATCCTGTTTAAAACATTTGAATTAAATTATTTTGTCCAGAAACTTTTGCATATTGTGTTTTCTTGTAAACAAAATAGCAAGGTTTTTTGCAAAATTATAGCACCAAAGCTAAAATGCAAAAGGTAGGCATGAAAGGTAGGAATGAAAACGGTTGAAAAGATGTTTGTGTATGAGGGAATATAAACTGCTTTTGTTTAATATTTTGATATTAATTTATTTGTATATTATAATAGTGGAGAAAAGACAAGTCAAATGGGATGCTGAATGACATGTTTGCTATCAAACATCTGAGGAAATTGAAAATAACTTAATACGTTTGCAAATCTGTCAGATAAACAACCTCTTTTCATGAGCTAATGTATCTTACCATAGAACCTGCATTGCCTAGTTCCAGTAAGACAAAAAGGTTGTCATTAGACAAAATGCAATTTAGGAATGTAGTGTATTTAGCAGCAACCCTGGTCATGAATCTCGAAAGACTCGAACACACAAGCAGCCAAAGGAATAATTGCTAAATTATTATTTCTATACTAAGTCAATAGATGCCCCCATATATACACTGAAAATGGCAGATTAATCAGTTTTAGGTCACTGACTGTATAATGACATGTCTGTTTAATTCTGTAACTCTGCCCAATATTCAGTTAGAGGATTTTGTGTTAACAAAAGGACCACAATCAGTTGTCATTACTCCCTGTGTCTTTGATATTTGCTTATTTTGCTTTTCTATATCTGAGATGGCATTTTGTACCCATAGTAAGGAGTTAATGTGAATTAATATAAGCAGGCTGGGGGCTTTTAATAGACTTGTGCAATCTAAATAGCTGCATTGCAACTTAACCTCTGCTGGTTCACTTCTCTGGAGGGTAAGACATTGTATAGTTACCTGCTAAGCAATTCTATAATGCAAGCAGGTCATCATTATAAACTTAGTAACGTGCAACTTTGCTTTTTATGAACAAGTTCTTTAGTTTAATGAAGGAATAAGAATACACACCACATACAAGATAAACTGTACCATGGGAAAAACCTAGAACTGCAGCCTAGGTCTTGTAGACAAAGATTCTCTCTGAAGTGAGGTAGCATTTTGTAACTGTTTGGGGGAGTTCCTAGTTCAAATCTGTTGGATTGTTCTTTTTTCTTTTCCTCCACCAAAAGTGCAAAATAATCTGTGATGTCCAGAAAGATATACCTGTCAAAAGCACAGAGCACACTTCAAAGGAAAGAATTTTCACAATATGTTCCATGTTAAGGTTATTTTCCTCAGAACAAAAATAAGAATTTAGAAAATTGCATTAAATTTTTTATCTCAAAGAGCTACAGAAAATGTAAATAAATTCACTCAGAACTCCTGTCTGTCTTAGCTTGTATAAGGTAGCATACTGTATTGTTAAATGCAAGTTTAGAAAATCAAGATGGGACACTTGAAATTTATTTTGAAAAACTGAAAACTAGTCATTCCAAAGCCAAAGTAGGAAATAAAATATAGATCATGGAAAGGATGTGTTCCTAATGAGTTCCCACAATGATTCCTTACAGACATGCATTTCTGTGATCCAAGAAGAGAACATAAAATAATTAACGATAGTGAAGAAAGGACAGGAAAGTTCACCAATACAGAATTACCTGAATTCTTTAGAAGAAGGTTACAAAAGAGTAATAAGCATTTTATTGTGGTTAGTTTAGATACCTAGTAATATAAACTGTGAGGTACTCTCTCTGAGAAGTGGTGACTTAAGGGTTATAATAGATTATGAACTGAGTGGGGTAATGTGGTAGCCAAAAACCAATATGGTTCCTTACTGTATCTTCCCTGTGGTGAGTAGATTGTACTCTACTCCTTTGTCATTGGTGTTGGCAAGCATGAAGCCTTAGTAACAAAGCAAGGTGTACGGGTATAAACATTGGACTTTTTTTGAGGAGCTGCAGTTAACTCTAAGAAAAGAATATTGAAGCTTTAGGGCAAAGAAGCAGCAGCAAACTGTAAGATAACCGTTATTGAAATGAAATTGTGGTAGGGGAGCTGTAGCATGTTTTTGTCTTGCAGAAAAATGTTTTTGTCTTGCAGAAAAGGAATAATAAATGTATAGAAAAAATATTGCTGCAATTAGATACAGCCAAATATGACTAGAGTATGTGAACTGATTTAAGCTAAATAGCTAATGACATGCAGGGTTGTCTCGTGTTTTCTTGTGGAAAGGAAGGGTAGCAATGTGAAACCAGGTTGGAGTCGATCATTTGCCTCCATCTCTGTGCTGTTGACTGATTGCCCAGTAGTTAGTTTAACACAGACATTTTTATGCCGCCATCTGAAATAATCAAGCAGACCAGCAACTTGAGTAATTGTTTTCAGCACATTACAGCCACTTGCAGGGACCAAAACAAACAAGGATGATTAAGGCCAGAGAAACATTACAGACAAGGTATGAAAATATCAGAGAGAAGCAGCATCTATAAATTCAGGCTTCAGTGGAAAAGGTTAAAGTCAGATATATCTTTCCTTGTAGCATTTATGGCTAATGTTCTTTGAGGATTTGTGTGTCACAGTAAGTTAATCATCACACCCTGTTGGTTGATTAGTTGTCAGTTTACTGAGAAAAATACCAGAAGGGAAAGAACGTGAGGTTAAAAACCTGAATATTTAAGAAAACTCTTGGAGTAAAATTGCGGTCTTCCCCAATGTCAAAAGGCTGTAGTTGTGTCCTTTCTGCAGTGCTGGTTTTGGGTACGGAAGGGGTGGGGTGAAGGGAGCAGTATTGCAGCTCCTCACATTCTAAGGGTACAAGGCACTGGGAACAGTACGACCTTCCACACCTTTCTGCCATGCGCTGAGACTTATTATAGATTTAGAGAGTGTATGCAAATCATGAGGTGTTCTAATTTACATGATCAGTCATAATTTATGGACTTGTTTTCAGAAATGACAGCTAACAGCTTGATTACAAATGTAAATGCTAATGCAGTAGCATTAAGTGAGTTTAGGAGGATGTGAACTTGTGTTACTGACTGGCTATAGGCGTGCCTGCTCTGCGTGGTCCCTCCGGCTCCCTGGCAGGAGCAAAAGAGTGCCTGCTTTGGATACTGATGCCTTTCCTGTTTGCTTTAAGTCCTGAATGAACGAAGGTATGGCTAGAGCATTGCTCAGTAGCTCCACGTGTGTAACTACTAGTGGTGTTACAGAGTAGGCTTCAAAGTACAGGCCTGTTTCAGTTCAAATGAAACTGAAAATGTCTCTATTTTCATTAGCATGGTTCGGTGTTTGTTTCAAGGTGCTACAGTTTATGTATTCCAGCCATAGACATGCAGCTTAAAAGAAGCAGAATGTGGGTGATCTACCTAAAATAAGAGCTTTCATTGATCTGAAACTCTTCATGAAACTCCAGACTTAAAAATCACATGGAAAATCTCAGACTTTATGCCTGTGGCTTCTATGCTGAATGACCATGCGTAATGATACTGGAGTACTGCTAGTGTCTTTGAACAATTATGCAATCTGTATTAAGGATCTTTCTGTGATTCTATAGATACAGCGAATTTATACTAATCTCTTAATCTTTAAAAAAAATTAAACAGTGGAGCAGATATAAAGACTATAGTTTTGTCTTCTCATGATTCTGAAAATATAATTGGGCCTCTTCAGCTTAAGCGCTTCTGAAATCTGAATAGCAAACCTACTTCATATGTAAATATTTATCATGAAAACTTATAGCAGTTTTGAACCCACCCATTTTCTAACTGTATCTTCTCCTCTTCCTTAAATGCCCTTAAATTCTAGTTTATAAATTACCATGCTGGAACTCAGGAATGCTGGGAAAAATGTAACTTACAGTCTCTTGATAACACAACCCATCTTGTATTCTAGGTTAGGTCTTAATTATAGAAAAATAAATTACTTATTTACTAATCCACACAGTCTACCCTAATTTGTTACTTTATCTCACTAAGAATAATTAAGTTCCATCCAAACATTCTATTGGTTAATCCTCCCTAGAAAATGAGCTCATTAAATATGTGTGAGAAGGGTATTTTGTGTCAAAAATCCTTCTCCTGGTTGAATAAACAGAGCTTTATTTGTGTTGCTGAGTAGGAACATCTTTAATTTGTTGGTGACATTTTAATTATGACTATTGATGCTACAATTAGGAGCACAGTGAAATCAGCACAGTAAGACAAGGCCATTCCCAAACTGTGTCTCACTGTCGCCTTCCAGAATACTTAGGTTTTTTTCTTTCTCTCCACATGATAACACAGGGAAGGAGAAGGCCTAACACAGAGGTAATTCTTAAGCAAAGAACGTGATACTTAAGGTTATTGTTCTCAGTCCAGAATATTAACTGTAATTGTTAATATAATGACAACTTTTCTGTTTCATATGAAGACCAAGCTGGTTCTTCTAGATTAGTTGTTCGTGGCCAAATTCAGAGCACAGAATTTGTAAAACATAACAATTTAAACACTACCATGTGGTCTAGTAAACCAATTGTTGCAGGCAGGTAAATAAAGGTGTCAAAATGCACTTGGTGATTTCCAGCTACACTGATCTTTAAGTGTAGAGTGGGTTTTTTGTGTCACAATGGCTGGCAGTAGTTTTGAACTTTGGTTTGAAAACTCAGTAAGACCACACTCATTTCTTCAGTCTGTGTTTGTACAGTACCTGACACAATGTAGTATGGGCTGTAGTTATGATATTAATAATAATAAAGGGAGGAATAACAAATAATCTTGGGGATTGATTATGTGGCATTCAGGAAGAATAGGTGGCGGTTCCTGCTAACTCCCCTTTGTTTGAATAAACAAATTATTACATTCTCAGAAGTCTGACACAGAAAGGCACTCAATTGTAGAAATGTTCATTTTCAGTATTTAAATCCCTTTCTATTGTTTGTAAAACTATACTACATATTTGTGTATATTTACTTTCTTTGCATATGCTAAGTATTTTAAATTATTTCACAAATCCCTTCTGAAGTATGTAATTCTGATGGGTGAGGTTGTCTAATTTTTCATTCCTGGATGATGTCATTTATCTATAAACTTCACTAGGTGTCTCTGGTGCGGAAAAGCTGACTACTACTTTGCATGCCTGTCTTAGAAATAAATAAGGAAGTATATACAACAACAAAAAAGTCTCAGTGAACTAACAGTAGCCTGATTACTTACCAAAACTCAGTTTTCTGTGCCTTTTTTTTCTCCTTCAGTCTTCTACAGAATCCTGATTATGAACTAGTCTGACAGCTGTCGATCACAAGCTAACTGGAGTGTGACTACAAAGAACTTGGGTTCTGCTATGTTGAAGAAAATGCCTTAGAACTAACCTTGACTTCTGTTATCTTAAGTCAAAATTAGGAAGGAAGATTAGGAAATTATTTAAAAAAATATATTTTTTCACAGTATCTGTTGTTTTTTAGTAATATCATTTTTTTTAACATCTTATTTAGATCTGGAGAAAGAAAAGTAGAAAAAGGGACTCCCCCAGGTATAGATTTTCCTCTTATCAATAAGTGTCAGAAATTACTACTTTAAGGTATCTTGCTCTTTAAAGATGCTGGAGCCATTGTGGGTTAACATAATTTTCCAGGCTGTTCATGAATAATCCCTTTGTGATAGCAAGATTATCTGGTAGATTGACGCAGCAAGTGATCTGAGATCACTTAAATCTATTTATAACAAGGGCTACAGCACTTTCATTATTATGGGCATTCAGGAGAGACTTATTTTGTATTTCAGAGTGGCAAGAGTCTGTTGAGGGCAGGGAGATTAATTTTATAGAGAAGTTATATGCAGTCCCTTTAAAATATTTGGATGATTGTTCCAGCAAAGGTGGAAAGTGAGCCTCCGGTCTGTTGTCTAGCCATCTTCCAGTGTCTGACAGGACAAGGGAAAAAGCAATGACTGGGTCAGTGAGAAAAGAAGAAAAGGAGAACCTAAGATAGAAATCTTATATTCTGAATACGACTGAGATACAGCATCATATAAGGGAGATCCTGGGCAAGACTCAGAAGATCTGCTCTTCTTTCTGATATTGATCTGCTGTGCTCTTCTCTGTGTGTCTGATTCTCTTTCCAACCTTTCTTTTTTTTGCTTTGGTAATGATAGTTTCCTGAAGACCTCTGATTTGTATGGTGCCTGTTTCTGCGAAGCCACTCTCTTCTCTGGGGCTCTGGACAATCTGTTGTGCCAAATGAAACTCGTGTTTCACCCAAGGCAGACCAAATAGGCATTATATCTAAATAAGCATTTAGGAATATCTCTTTTAACTGGAATGAACTGGTCATTGATCAAGATGATGTACAATGAGGACTCGTATTCAGGGAGTTTGTAGGCTTCTGAGCAGTCTGCGGAATGAACAAGAATTAGCCCTTAGAGGTTTACACTTTGCATATCAGCAGGATTTGGTGATGAAGCAGATTAATTTCCTTCACTTTGGATTAGGAATGTGGTTTTCTGATTAACAATAATTCTACCTTTGCTGAAAATATCCCAGTAGGATAATTAATTTGAATTTGCTGCATAATATTAATTGAACTAGTTAACTTGCTTGATTACTGCTTCATAATGAAACAGGTAACAGCATTTTATGTTTAGTTTTCTCAACTATTGCACAGATTTCCATGTTCTTGTGACACATTTTAGTCTTTTCTGTCAGAGACACTTTTTCATTTTTAAACTTAAAATATTTTAAAAATTTTGATTACTAATAAGTAATATGATGTATTTAGTTATGCTACTCACTCACTGCTGGGTAACCTCTTCTCATTCCTTGTCTCAATTTTCTCATTCAGAGATGAACAGGACTTCTGTATTTACATCCTAGTGCTGTAGGTGAGAATAAAACAGACAACACCACCAATTCTTTTTCTTATTTATATTCCACTTCTGTCTCTTTGGAGCTTTCATTCTGGTTTTCATTTTCCTCCTTCATGACAGCAGTGCATTGGAGTGAAGTTTGTAAATTTTCAGCAGTAGCTCCCAAATCCCTACCCTGGTCAGTATGCAGCAGCATAAGCTTCGTCCACATGTTGGCAATTTCTCGCTTGCTTTTCTGTTTTATCCTTCCCAGTTTTGTCTTGTAGGTTTTGGTTTCATTGCTAAATAAAAGGACCCTACTTGTGTCTGCACTCATCTGTTATTTCCATCATCTACGCTCAGGAAGTAAAATGATACTATAATCCACTTCAAATCATATTACAACAATCCTCATTAATTGAGGCTTTGTCTCTAATCACATCATAAGATTAAGAAGGTAGATTTTTGCCTAAAACTACCACCTAAGTTATGAATAGGGCCACTGAATCTCCCTGAAATCCTCTATTTCTCTACAGTTGAAAATGTGACTTCACTAAAAACCTTTCCCTTGTATTCCAGCCTGATTCCAGCATGCGTTTTCTTCACACATGACTCAGCATCATGCACACAACCTGCAAACTGTATCACATTATTCAAATCTCTGTTCAATGCTGAGGTGCGAAAACCCCACAGCTATAACCCACATAGATTTGCATTCAGAGTTGGAAATTAAAGCTGGATGGTTCAAACTGGTCTTCCTAATTAGGGTTGCAGTTTCTCCTCAGATCTTTTGGCCAGGAGGAGATGATAGTGGCAATTACCTTGATTAAGCTGCAGGAATGCTTTCCTTTTTTCCATGTCTTTCCTCCAAATAAATTGGGAATTAAATCCAATTTGAATTTTATGTGTGTTGGCTCAATTACTACAATAACAAAAGTTTTGTGATATTGCTGGAGAAGGGCCTGACATCTTAGATAAAAATCACTATCTTGGTTTCTCAACATGAATCAAAAATGAAGATATGCAAATACAGCTGAATAGTAAAGACCAGGAATGTATGTGAAATCTCTTTACTGAGGGATGGGAGTTTGTTCCCTCTGTCTTTCTGCTGCAGGCTCTTTGAGTCTTCCTTTTCTTCCACAGAGGGCTTTTTTCACTTCTTAGTAGTTTCCTTTCCAGCCAAATCTCTGAAATCCAATACTTTGCTGCTTTTTTTTTTTTTTTTTCCCTGACAGGTCTTGCTGCTCATCTTTTGGCTTTCATACAGAATACCCCTTTTTATACTATTCAGTATAGAACACAAGACGGTCTGCAGATGTGAGAATTTGTTTTATATAGCAGAATATACCTAATGTTTATAATAAGTTTTATTAATTCATGGAAGTTGAGCAGGATTTTTTTTCCAGTCAGCTATTTATTTCCTGTGAATCACTTGATACCACTTTAATAATAGTACTACATTATGAACCTTGCATTTTAGTCATCATATTTAGACTTCCACACTTCTTTTCATAGCATTTTATATTGTCTATTCACTTTGAAATAAAATTCCTACAATTTCTTATCACAATTCTTTTAGAGCAAGAATATATTGCTCAAAATGAAGTACATCTCTATCTTTTAAAATCTGCAGAAGAAACCTTATGAGCACAGCCAGTGAAATTTTATGTTTGAGTATTTAACAGGCTATTTTTTATACTGAGATCTCAAGAGTCTTGCATATCATATGGTGCAATTGTATTTGTTTTAGACTAGAGCAATGGTACATGGATATTCCCAATTCAGTTTTTTCAAAATATACTTTATTGACTCATAAAGGCTTGGACTGCAAGAAGCTTGATGTTCAAAGTACCTGTTTGTTAAGGATGATCTAATAAAAATAAATTCCAGTGTTTTTTGATCACTTGTTAGGGGCAAACTCGTTTCATGCACTTGGAAAAGAGCAGTCTAAAAGATATAGTCAGAAATATCTGTTGTTGTATCCTTTATTATATTCCTAAATAGCGTGCCATTTCAAGACCTTAACATCAACTGTAAATCATGATCAACAAGAGGTATACAATTACTGCTTTCTTTACAGTGGGGGGTGGTAGCATTGCTAGATCTCAAATTAGACACGAATAAACATTGGTTTTCTGAGATATTTCACTTGGTGAAACTGAAAAGTACCTTATCTCCCTCCCCACTCCTTATCTTTGCAAATTGCTGCTTCCCTTGCTGGGTGCTTGTAGAAGGAATGATACTTACAGGGGTGTCATCTCTTGTAAGGAAAGGCTGAGGGACTTGGGTCTTTTTAGTCTGGAGAAGAGAAGGCTGAGGGGGGAACAGATCAATGCTGGTAAATACTTAAAGGGTGGGTGTCAAGAGGATGGGGCCAGTCTGTTTTTTCTGTGGAGCGCAGTGATAGGACAAGAGGAAATGGGCACAAACTTGAATGTAAGAAGTTCTATCTAAACATGAGGAGGAACTTCACTTTGAGGGTGGCAGAGCACTGGAACAGACTGCCCAGGGAGGTGGTGGAGTCTCCTTCTCCGGAGACATTCAGAATCCACCTGGACACGTTCCTGTACAACCTGCTCTGGGTGGACCTGCTTTGACAGGGGGGTTGGACTCGATCTCCAGAGGTCCCTTCCAAGCTCATATCATTCTGTGATTCTGTGACTAGCAACTGTTAAACCTGGGATATTTTCCCAGTATAATCAAAGCAAAAGCCATGACCTTCCCCTCTTTTCCATTTCTTGAGTCAAGAAAAATTTACCACATGGAGGAAAATCATATTAAAAGAAAAAGGGCGGGAGGGGAGAGGAGTACTTAAGCTACCTATGCCAAAGCTCCAGTTTGGTGATGTGTCACTGCATCTTATAGCTAGTAACAAGACACTCCTGTTCCAAAAGCTATTTTTTTTTTAATTCAAGGCCAGTGTTAGTTAGGGATAAGGTGCTCAGAATGGGCAGGAGGGCAGCAGCTACTTTGTTATTCCTTTCTGTGTTTTACTGTCTCCTTTGACTAGATCAGAAATGACTAAATGACGGGGGGGAACAAGACATTTAGGCCATACACAGTTGTTACAAGTCACAGCTCTGGGGCACTGCTGTCCCAGGACTATTGCTCTCTCATCCTGACAAGGTTGCCTGCAGCCACTAAATCTTTCCACAAGCTCTCTGTGTTTTTTAATCCCACCGTCCCTTGTGGCATGAAACAATCTGTCATCTCACTTTTGTCCCGAGTCTATTTCCTATATCCAGCCCTAACAAATGTTAGCAAAAGCAAGATTGAAACAAAAGCAGGTAATTGCAGGTTCAGCAAGATAAAGGGTATCTGCAAGGAAATTCTAGCTCAAATGTTCTGTTAATATCACAGAGAAATGTTTTTCCATGATTTATTATTTTAACAAGATATGTCGAGTGAAAAATCAAAAATACATTTCAGCCTATATGGTCCAAGACCCAAACTCGTTTAGGCACCCACATTTGAGAGATTAGCTACAGCTGAGTGATTAGCTACAGATGGCTTACCTGGCCATCCTGTGCTCAGTGATCGCATTTGGCCATCTTAATTTTTCTAGTTCAAGTGGTGACTCTGTCTAGGTGAACACAGGTTGAAAACAGATTTGTAGAAATCCTCAAGACTGTCAAACCAAGTATGCCCATATAGTAAGACAGTTGTTTTGTGGAGCAAGGAGGAAGAAAAGGTGCCAAAGGAGTGTAGCAAAGCAAAATGAAGAGCTCTATCAGAAGTTGAAATACCCCTTTAGAATCAGAATTCCAGGTTAGGTACGTAATTGCCATTCACACATTTGAATAGCTCACCTTTTATCTCCATGGGAAATTGGAACAAAGTTTTGGGCGTCACTGAAATGTGTGTCACTCACAGGGTGCTCAGTCTGGCTCATTTAAAACTGTAGTTCCAGCCTAGAGGTTGATTGACTCCGGCTGTGCTGAAGCTCACAGCTTACTCTCAGCCAGGTGCTTTCACAGGAAATCAGAGGTGTGCTCCAGCTGGGTAGATGAAATGGGGTTGGAAGGTACATTGGTGGCAGCGATTGTCATGCCTGTTTCTCAGTGGCACTGAGCAGTCATAGTCAAACACGCTGTTTTCAGGTACTGAAGATATTTAAATGCACTAGGCAAGAATAAACACCATATCAGAAAAATGAATTTTAGAGGCTCTTGTGCTTTGTTATCAAAATGTTAACAATTACAGTGAGGCAAATAAGGGAAGTTTTCAGATCATGTGATCTGGTTCACTATTGAAGTCCATGAGAAGAACTTAATAAATAGACTTAAATTTAATAAATCAAAACTCACCATCTTAGTAGATGGTGCGGCCATTGAGGAGTGGGATGTTGTACCTGAGTTTCTAATACTTTTTTCTTAAAGGAGTGAAGCGTAAGTTTGAAGAGGGTGCCAAACCCAAAACTTTCCATTGATTTCTACAAAGTTTGGGAGGATTGTTCACTATTCTTGGGAAACTGCATAATGTGGCATCCTCTCCATGAATCCTGTTGTGTTTGTAGCTGACTAGACAACAAAGTTTAAGTGGAAATTTACATTGATGCCGTGGCAGAAAGAATAACCACTTGAGGTTGGGAAGAAAATTCATACATATGTGTGTGTAAATGTATCTGCGTTAAGAAAATATATTGTAACAGAATTCTAATAATTTGAATTAAAGGTTTAGGGTTGTTTCATTAGGCTTGAGAGAGCCCCCTCATTATTCCACAATTTAAGCTCTAAATATATGTATTTAAGACATAGCTGGTTTTCCTGAAGGATGTTCTGCTCTTGGCAGAGTCCCAGAGCTGATGTAAATTTGTCTAGGGGTCAGCAGGCTTTACACTTTTTCTATAGTGTTAGCCATAGAAATATTTGTAATGTATTTTATACAGATATACACTCTGCCATTTTCCCCTCAAGCAAATAGTAATTAGGAGCAATGGAAAAAAAAAAAATCTTAGCTTTTTCTGACTTGCCATAAGACCTTGTTTCATATTTACTGATCAGCAGCCTCACAGTGTCCTCCTTGGAAGACTCAAGTGCCATAAGGCAACTGGTTGTATTTAGTAATCTTCTGCATCAGTAGTTTTGCCTTTTGGCTTCAAATTGATTCTTCTCATCGTGGCATGTCTTTACAACTATAGCCCTTGACCTATTGCACTGCATTGGTCAGCAGTGGCATGAGTGGCAGAAGAGATGTTAGTCAGGCTGGTAATTTCTGGGACAACAGAAGTGACAACTTCATGGGTAGAGTTGAGACAGTTCTTTTGAAATATATTACAGCTGGGAATCGGGCACCACAGAGGCGACTCAAACGTCGGAAACTTTCTTCTGTATGAAGAAATCCCCCGAAAGACAGGGAATGTGTCTTCCCTGTAAGTACACAAACCAAAGTTGTTTTGAACTTATTTTAGACTTCTGCTAAGAATTTTATAAACTGTGTGAGAATAATTTATCTCAAGAATCTTAGATTATTTTGTTATGGGATATTAGATTATTATGCTGGGATGAGAAAAGTCTCCATAAAATGTATTCTTGTTTAATTGCAAAATCTCTTCTAAAGCTGCCTTATCCACAGTATTCTTGTACACTGTTGCTAGTACAGGCTAGACTTTTGGCTATCAATAGCACATTTCTCTGCTGAGACTTCTACTATAAATAATAATAACTGTTACTGTGGTGAGATCTTCCATCTTTTCCTCCTTTTTTTTTTTCTAATTATCTGCCTCTTACATCTGTACAGCAGTCACTGCTGAGAAGTCCCAATCGCTTACTACAGATTCTAGTTGCTGTTACAGCCTAATAGCAATAATACCTAGATGATACATGACATTTTCTCTCAGCCGAATCTGAAGGTCATACAAGAAATCTGGGAGAGGAGAGTGAGTGGATCCTTGCCTGGTTTCTTCAAACCCAGTGAAGCGCAAGATAATTCTTGCTGTTAAACTTCATTTGTATAAAGAGGGAAATATGAATTCAGACCCTTTGTAAGCAGATTAACATCATTATTACCATTTCACCAATGAAGCAGTACAATTACAGAAAATGTGACTTACCCACATTCATCCAGAGAAAGACTTGGTAGTTTAAGTCCTTGGAAAGTTAAACCGTTGGACTATATCACCAGAGTTATGGTGGTGTGACCATGATAAATATTTTTCTTTTGCGTGCAAGTGGACAGAAAGTTATGTTTAGATGAACAGTTCCCTAAATCCCAGACATCCTGAATTAGTAGCTACTATTACCAACAAGTTGTGATTTGGTCTGCTCTGTTTTTTCACCTGTACTTTCTTGGACACGGGAGTGATTTCAGCATGCATTTGATGTTAACGGTTTCTTGACCTTCCTGAAAGCCCTGGCCTGACCAGGGGTCATGAAGTGGCAGCTACAGCGTCACCTCCTCACCCATCATACAGATGCACGTGTTCCCTTCTTGCTAGACTCCCCTAACCTGTGCTAAGCTGCTTCACCTCTGACTTTACAGCCGTCTTGCCTTCAATTCTTTCTGGTGTTGTATAGGCAAAGTTTCTGTGTGTCCTTGTTTTTCTCCATGTACGTTATGAGAACAGCATGTCCATTCTAACTGTGCAAAGTGCTGGCACTCTGTGCGTAATGCCTCAAGTAGCAGAGCTGAAATCTCAGGCAAGTTCTTCTCTGTTACTACATAGAAATTAGTAATAGTAGAAACAAGATATATTTATTTTAACTGGGGCTGGGGACATGATGCACTACAATTCAGTTTCTGCTGTGTTGGTTTCAGTTCATGATCCTTCACTATGCTGACATTGAACCCAGTTTTCTTTACTTCAGCAACGCACACCATCCAGCCACAGTTACAATGTGAAGAGAAATGATTATCTGCCGTTTGTGTTGACCATACCTTCTGATACCATCAGTCTTTTTATCTCTTAAACATGCATTCCTAGCTATTAAATACTAGATATAATAAAGCAAAATAATAGCTAATAATCTCTATGGCTTACTTGCAATACAGAGGTATAATAGCTTGTCTGACATTTTTTAGAGCCAATATTTACCTTTATCACTGGTAAGTGCCTCCTGAGACTCATTATTCATGTAATTCCCATTAAGAGGCAGTAGTAAAACAGCCTATTGTCTTACAACTCTTGTTGTTAAGTACACTATGTCTAGTAATAAATATGTCAGCTTGTACTACACCAGAGAGTTATTATTATTTCTTATCTCTAGACATTTATAAAGAAATGAATCATGTTTATTTACAGACTTCTTTCCATTTACTTCTTGCAGTAGCCAGATAAAACTGCTTTTCTTTAGGTATATGGTCATATTCCTTGAAACTTGCTTATTTCCTTTGAACCTAAGGCTGTAACAAAATTATTATTCTTGCATTTTTTATATTTTACTTTGCAATTAATCAAGGATGATATTTAGGAAAAAAGTTGCATTGAAAGATAAGTGATGTCAGTTCTAGAATAATGTGATAGAATTACTTCACAGAATTTAGTTACTTGAACTTCTAATTGTTATTTCTACTGCCATTACTAAGGCCTAATAAGATAATAATCAACTTGTGTCTCTAATTTGTCTGGTCAATAGCTCCATGCAGATCTATGACAGCCCTCAATAAAAACGTCAAGCTTTGTTATATAAATAATAAAATCTTTTGCAGCAGTGTGAATGTAACCGGGAATTCTTTTTCAAAGACTTGAAACCCATGTTGGTGTGACTTAAAACTTACATATTTATGGCACCATTCACTTGTCTGCAAGAATAAGATTTTTAGCCTCATGCTCTGGCAAAACCTAGACTCAGCACATTTTGTTAGCAGAACTTGCTGCAAAACCTAATGATCTTTTTCTTGCTTTCTCTTGTAATTATTTTTAGCACTACCAGTATGCATTTAGAAGTCATTCTGTGCATGGCTAGAAATACTGAGTGAGGTTTTCAAAACCATCAAGGAGTCATTTAATACTGCTTGTATCCACTTCAAAGGTTTTTTTGTTGTTTTCTTAACTCATTTGCTAGGAGAAGGCCAGTGCTGTGTGGGGATGGCGGGGTGGAGGGGATGGTGGGGTGGATGATGGTTGGTTAATCATCAGGACTAAAGCTGTGATAAACGTGTGGAAGTGATCTTTGTGGTTTGCCAGTTCTCTATATTATCCATAATGATCTTTCGCTTCTGTCTTAGTGTTCTTAAAATTAATTTTCTCAATTTTTATACCTTTTGGAAGTTGCAAGCAAAAAATCAAAGCAAAGACCCTGTCAGAAATGCCTCATGAAGCTATTGAAATTAACAATTTCATCCAGAAAGGAGATGGCCTCTTAATTTAGTCGATTATGTTTAATTGAAAAATGGTATTTTTCCTTCTTAAATTTTTGTCTCTACAGCAGGTCCTAACAATTGGCAGAGATATTTACAGTGGCCTCTGTTGGCTTTTTCTCTTATTCTAAAGGTGAATTAAAGTAAAAGATTCTTGGCTGAGATCCACTTTTCTGCTTTTTTGTAAGGCATTTCATAAAAAAGTAATTTATTTTAAGAGAAAGCTCTTTCTATCGTAGCTTAACTGGGATTTATTTTTAGTTTTAGATGATCATAAAAGATTTTCATTCTGTTTATTTTTTTCTGGATTTTTCATATCCTTGTGGCAGATTTGTTGCATTAAGAAATGTCACTCCAAAGGAGAGCAATGCTAGAAGCTTACAAACTACTTGTTTAGAAGTGTGGTTCTGCTGCTACGGGCAGTAATGGAATAGGAGTTTTAAGTATGTGGACTTTCTTAAAGAATGTGAATTAATTGGCATTAATCCTGTGAGATACTTTAGTCACCTGGTGTTAAGCAGATGCTGCACACATGTAAAACTATCATGTAGTGGAGATAGTGCATTCTGGGCAGCCATTAGCAAACTACTTCTAAACAAACTTAACATCTTAGGCTTGGTTCAGATCCTTAAGCTTGTCCAATTTGAGGTTAACTACTAAGCACTTAGAAAGAAATCCATCATATCTGTTTGCATTCAAATGTCCTTGATGGGAGAAAGGGTTCAGCAAATCTATCTTTCCTCCCTTGACAGCACATTCAGGAAAGCAGTGCCGTTTGCGGGTCGATCTGTCTGTCTGCAGGTTTTTGAGGGGAAATGTCTCTAGTCTGTGGGTGATACGTGTGTAACAGCTGCAAGTGCAGAATCTACTCGGAGCATCTTCAAATGCCCTAAAGCAGTTTAATCAAATAAGTTTATCAGCAGCTGTGAAGTCATCCTGCCTCTTTGGATGGGCCTGTAGCCAGAGTGAGCGAGCTTATAGAAACGTGTCGTTTCAAGGCTTTTACCTCTCTTGTTGTATTTGACGTAGTTTGTAATCAGATGTAACATGACAGCAACAGCTTGACAAGATGATAATACACTTCACTTGCAAGATTCATGTGCTAAGACTGCAAACACGTTTTTATTTAAGTTATGTCATGTTTATGCATAGCAGGAGGATTTTTTTTTTTCTTCTGTAGATCTGCTACAGAAAGTCTGAGGAGATCTTGGTTTTTATCTTTTAAAGTATGACTGATATTTTTACAGCCTCTAAGTAAAGGTTTGACTTTCCCCAGTCGCACTAATTTATTTGGACAGTCATTCAGATACAGAGAACAGTCTGAAAGAGGTTCTCTTATTATTTGTTCCCTGAAGCATGTGTGCCCCATTTTCTAGCCATTAGGGTGTTTCATAAGCTTTTATTATTTGCCGTATTGGTGAAGAAAAGAAGAAGAGAGAAAAGGAAATAACTTTTTTCAGGTCTCAGTCCAAGAGAAAGAATATAATTAAGAAGGTAACTGGTGGTGTAAAAAAGGTTCTAGGTCATTAAGAAAGTCCTGCAGTAGCTTCTAGGGATGATCCAAGAAAAACTGGAGGAGTTTCCCTTACTGTTGGAGTATCAGAGCAAACACAGCAATGCCATGTCAGGGTGTCATGCTGGACTGTGTGGTGACTGTGAATCTGTCATCTGACGAGACTGTTCTTCCACTCTGTGAAGCTGAACAGTGCTGTATGTTTTTCTCCAAGTCAAATCCTGTTGCATCTAGACATTTTTCACTCATTTTACTCAAGCAAAATTCTGCCTAAAAATGTCTGAGCAGTGACAAAGGAGGCGTGAGAATCCCCATGTAGGCTCTGCATCTGGCATGTGAACATGGGAGGTGGGTGTTCAAACGGTGTCACTTGCCACTTTCTTTACCATGCTCCTCTAGAAAATCCTGTGTGGGTTTCCATGGGGATTCATCATCTAGGAGGAGGAGGCAAGGAACAGGGATTCAGACTGCATTATCCTCATTCAAAATAGAGGAAAGAATAATCAGTTAGTAGAATCTGTGTCTTTTATAACACAATCTTTCCTTCTATTTTGAAGAATTCTTCTGTAGGGTTCATGCTTAAGAACAATATGAATATTGTTATATACGTATGTACACTTAAATCAGCCTTTCCTGCTTGGAATCTTCTAAAACTGTATGTCCGCAATTGGTTGTCTCCCCCTACTTAAAGGCATGAGCCTTGCTTTCCAGGAACTTTTCCAACAAAATTTGAGGGCTGAATGCCCTGGAATGACTTTTCCTCTCTCTGCATTTTGGTATGTGGGAAAGAACGCGGAGTTGAGAGTTGAAAATTCCAAGCTACACATATGCTTGTTTGAATGCTATCCCTACAACTCATTAAATAACTGAAATAATACTATTTTAGACAGCCCAATGTTCTCTTCTAACAATCTTTCTTAGATCTGTGCTTTTATTTAAACAGTGAAAACTGTAACAAATACCCTCATTTTTACTCTCTCCGGTTTATCTGCCATTTTATCTGGAGACAATGCATTTTATTTCTGTTCCTAACCTATATCATATTCATTGTTGTGGTACTAAGCCTTAACAGTTGTTAACCTGATTCAATTAATTGCTTTACTGGATATACGTTGTACAGACTGAACTATCTTTTTTGAATATCAGATCAGATTTCAGACACATTCCAGTTGTTATATTTGTCCCTGGAAAACACTGGCCAAAAAATTAGTTCTATTAAAACTGCATTCATTACCAAATCCACAGAAAGTAAGTTTTTGAATGAATAGCAGTTTATCAAGCAATGTGTCATAAAAGGCAGTAACTAAAGAAAACCAAAGTAAAACATTCACTTTCATTATTGAACATTTTTAGCTTTATTATTATAATAGAATTACAGTCTGACATAAAATAAAGAGCTTTTGCTAAACTCTGTAAAGCAATACATGCTTCTGCCATAAACAACCTCTATTAGATTTAGGTTTTATTGCCACATCACTGCACTGAGGTGCAATAAACATTCAATGTCATCTTTTTAAAATTATCCCAGGAGTAAACAGAAACTGTCCTCTATAAGAGTGTATCATTATTTTTCAAGGAAGACTTACTATTATTACATGGTTTAGCAAAGCATTGTAAAAAAGCTACATAGAGAATACTTTGTCTTTGATCAACTGTGCAATCAGGTTTATACAGTATAATACTATTGGCATAGACTAACTAAGAGGTGATATAATGCAATCATTGCATAGCAAAAAGCAGACTAGTTAAGTAATATTCACGTCTAATGTGCAAAATGCAGACCAAAAGGTAGCTATGAATTGCTAGAAAGATAAAATGCCCTAAATGAACACACTAGTTTAACGCCAAAAATAACAAGATAAACAAGTACACAGAAGTTAAAGAGCCATAGTTTATTTTTTTCTATACATATATCTACACATGATACCAGAAGATGAAACATCCCCCTTTTAATAAGCTCCAATCAGATAACTTATCAAGTTTAGACAGGACTAAATGTTAGACAATGAAGCATTGTTTAAAAAAAAAAAAAAACAACAAACTTCTCTAAATAAAACATTAACTATTTCCTTTTGTAGACAGAGAATATCAACTTCTTGCTTTATTGAGAAAGAGTTTAGAAAACATTGCCTATGAAATTTGACTTTTAGTAGCTGTTTCTCTGGACGCTTAGGTAGCATTGTTTTAAAATTCATTCAATACTATATATTAAGGTTTTTTAATTGATGCTTGTGAATATTCACCAGTCTTCCCATCTCTTTGAAAAATCTTTATCTGAAATTTTATTTCTAAGAATCAGCAGTATGATACTGACTAGAATTTTTTTAAGGGGAGCACAATACCTGCAAAATGGACATCTTGTATTTAAAGCCCTTACATATTGTTCCTACAAATATATTGCTACAGTAAAAATGAAATGTAGTAAGTTTACTCAATAAAATCTATTTTCCTGTACATTCTTTTATGTATGATTTTTTTGTATTTAATGCTACATATATTACATCACTTATTGTAACAGTTATGTATCAGCAAATATAGCAGTAATATACAGATGAACTTCTGTCTTAACAAATATTTCACCATTTTACCTACCAAATATAATCCCATACTTTAGTATTTATGCATGACCTGAGCAGACCAGTCATTAATCTAATAGTATACATTGGATGACATTGTCAAATTGCAAGCTACTGTACACTTGACCACTTTACAAATGGAATTAATTCCAAGCACTTTCTGCGTATTTATTTTTTAGGCTTTCCAGTACCACTGATTAATTTTTTTTATTCAGGCTCTAAATATGTTTTATTGAGCATTTAACAACATATTAAGAGCTAAGAGGTGAATCCTACACAATGTTTTAAGAACACAACTTTAAAAAAGTAAAAAAATGTACAATCTCATGCTGCATATTTACATATATTATTTAAATACTATATTTTGTCTTTCTGCTATCCATAAATCTCAATCTAAAGCTTCTTTTTAATGTATCGTTTTATAAAAGAATACATTCAACATATCCAGAGCTTGCAAAAATTGTTGGTTTTTTGTATTTTTAACTCTCTAAAACATAGTGATGAGTAAAAGCTGTTTGTAAAAGCAACTGGGAATTGTTTGGATTACACAGGTGACAGAGGGAACTTGGGATCTGCACTTGATTGTGCAACTGGTTTTAAATCTAGTCTAGTGACAACTTAATGCTTAGAACAAGACTGCAGTAAAACAGCAGATTAAAGCATTTGATACCATTAGATCTTATGTGCTATACAGTGACAAACTGTACCTAGAGTGAGTAGATTTCCTTTTTCTTTAAAGACTGTTTAATATTATAAGTCAGGTGGTTTGGAATATAGAAGAGAAAAGGGATTAGGAAAATAACATATCTTATGGGATTCAGCAAATGGAAAGCTTTACATCCTTGAAAAGATTATAAATAGTGGTTGAATAAATGGTACGGTATGTGCATCAGGAACATCATAAAGAATATTTTCCCACTCCCCGCAATCCTTTGAATAAAAATATCTTTTCCATGTACATATACAATACCTTTTGGGGACATTTAGTACTAAGTTATCTACAAATGGTTCCTTTTTTTTTTTTTTAATTACTCTACAACTCTTTCTTTCCTGTTTTCAGAGTCACTTTTCCAAAGTATATATTCTCTCCCTCACAGTTTTATTTTTATTTTTTTAAATATACAGATATATATTATCTTTTGTTAAATAAAGAAACCTTTATTTTTCTTTAAGACAGAGGCAATGAAGCAAATGGGAATTACTGTATATGAAAACGGGAAGCAATTCCCAGAGCAAAAGACAAAACAGAACTATACGAGTAAATGAGGTTATTGATGTGGAGTCGGAGCTTTTAACTGGGGCTCCCGGTTTAAATAGGTGGCCCAATAGACTAAGTTAAAGATTCCAAAAAGCAAAGGGAAGGCTATTCTTGATAGTCGATCAATTTTGCTGACGCTGTTAAAAGTTTTCTTGGGTTCTGCAGGTTTTGTTTCTGGCTTAACTTCTTTGGGCTCAATTGTTGCACTTTTAGCAATGGTTGCCAGCCCAGGGTCCCTTGCAATATTAGGGGTGTAGCTCGTAGCTGCAGCTGTGTACGTGTTATTTTTCTTAATGAGAGGATCCTTTACTTTCTTTGGCTGAAGAAAGAAGAAAATGTTTTATTCTCACTATCTTCTCAACAGATAAGATTATGAAAAAGCATCACAAAATTTTGCAGTTAATTGGATCGATATCACAAATTGTAGTAAGCTGTAAGAAAGAAGTTAGTGTCTGGATACATGACTCATGCAAAATATTTAAGTGAAGACAAAGACAGAATCACCCATCTGCATTACTTGTATTATTTAGAGCAAATTAGATGGTGGATATACTGTAATGAGGACTTATACTGATAGCTAGGCTTGCTGATCGACAAAATTACCTTTAATGGTAATCAGCAGTGACAAACCACTCATAATCCAATATTCCCTTAATCAACTATGCTTCTTGACCAGGACGAAAGCTTGAAAAAGACAGTGAATTTCTTAATGTAGCTTTCAAATACTGAGACAATGTTATATGATGCATTCTAACACAGTTAAGACATAAAAATAGACCTAAAAAACCCCAGATCATATGACCATGCACTAAAAGAGCCGATTATTTAATAAAATGCAAAGCTGCCACTTTCTATGCTATTCACTAATGGTTTACACCAAAAGCATATGCAGTAAGGAATAGAAACTTAATGTTCTTGTTTGAATGTTACAATTGGATCATAATGGCTGAAATGTCATTCCACATACAGGGACTTAAATAGCTATATGCTTTTTTCATCCACCTGCCTATACTGCTAAAGCAAGAACATATTGAAAATCTTTTGGTGGAGAAGAACTTACTGGTATGAAAGAATATCTAGATTTTTTTCCCTGGGTCCTTATGTTTTCCAGTATTCTACTTCTGGGGTCTACTTGTAGGAAAAAAACTAAATTGTGACATCTGGGGTTACCAGTTAGAATTCAACTGTACTTGTTGCAGACAGTCCAACCCCTTCCTATGGCCACAGCACAAGGATAAACATAGAGATGTAGCAGGTTGTAAAGAAAAGCATTACTTTGCTTCCAAATTCCTGTGATTATGAGAAAACAACAGATAACAAAAAAATTCTCAAGAGATTAGAAAATCTTTAGGCAGCATTTGCCTCATAGGTGAATGTTATCTGTCTTATCCTTGTGGGAAGGAAAAAAAAAAAAAAAGAAGATATGGCTAAAGAGAAGATATCAACAGAATGTGATCTGTTATGTCATTTCACAAGATAGCAAATATAATTCTCTGTTTTCAAGATGTCCCATAGAGGCAATATTTTTTAAAAGTAGGCACAGTACTTTTTATGACAGATCAACTATAGATGAGATGAAGAGCTATACAGACCACCCTGTAGGGACCTTTGGTGAAAGTTGCTGTTGAAGAGGTGAACGTTTCAGGGAGCAGATATTCTTGCAGGGAATGTGAAAGGAAACTGCAAAAGGATCAGGGCAGGTGGGGAGAGGCTTGTTGATGCGTGGCTTGGAGCCCCACGCAGGAAGGAAATGAAGGCTGAAATGTTAAATTTCTGCTACTCAGTAAGAAAAGGGATTCATGTAATGGCTGTGGTGTAGATGCTTTTTATTTCACAACAATATTCAGCTTAGCTTGAGGCTAAGAAAAAGCTTCAAATTGTCTTAGAATATTTCTGCCGAATAGGTGGAATAAACAGGTTGAAAAAAATACTCAGAAGAGAAAAAAAGACAATGTCAGATTTTTTTTTTTAATTGTTTTTTTTCTTTAGTTATCTGTCTGTTCTTTTCCTCTGGAGCAGAAAGGTTGCTAACTCACTTGCTGGGTACAAAGCCAGTCCTCTTTCCTGCTCTTCGTGAGCAGCAATAAATCCAGCAGGTGAAGAACAGCTTCACAGAAGTCTCAGACGAGACCCTTTCTATAGATTCAAGCGTCATGAGGAATCTGATCCACAGAAAGCCCCGACACCAGTCAGGGTCTTAATATTTCACATCAAATTCAACTTTGTGAAAAAGTAATATGACAGCTAATTAGAGCTCTAAATTCTATTAAGCTGCACTGCTCTGTTTGCTGTTAATTTGCCTCGCTTGCCTTTTCTTAAGTCTGCAGATACTGAACTCTGCCAGGTACCAGTATGTCTTTGCTGACTTGTATCAAATGACACATAAAGACCCTTACCTGTTGAGGAATGCAAAGCCATAAATCTTCCAGTATTTTAAACAGGTTTTGAATATTGTGTTTATATTAGTGTGTTTTTTTCTGAAAATGTTACAAGGTAGGTTATAATAACAAGGTAATATTTAATATTTAAAGATTTTTATTCTATTAATACAACCCATTTTTTACAATAGCTATCATGAAGATAGGACAACCACAAAGAATCAAAGAAATTATGTTCAATAAAGTATCATCAGAATCTGAAAACTCAGTATTCACCACCAGTCATGCAGCTCACTACTGGAAGCTTATTTTGTTAGCTCACTCATATATTGTACAATACTTTTGTATTAGTTGTCGTGGTGTAAATGTAGTAATTTTTTTTGTTTTTCTCACTGATTTACAGCAAAAAAAAATAAAATAAATTATTTATAAGCATACAGTCCTGAATTAACCACATATATTCGCATACCAGTGAGTAACATCTGCTCCTCCAAATATTTATTCTGCTGAGTCTTTAGTCTGTGAATGTTCATAATAACCAATTAGGCAAGTTAAAACTCTCTTTCAAGATCTCTTTCAAAAAAAAAAAAAAAAGCCAGCCAAAAAACAGCAACCAAATGAGCTTACTCGTGGAAGCAGCTGACATGGTAACTCATAGGAAATGGGAAACTTTCCCTTTCATCCCCTAAATGTCCTCTACAACTTCTTGATGCACCTGTGATTTACAGATCTGGTCTCATCCAGGACTAAAGGGATGTTCCTCTGTTGCATTCAGGTACAGATCAGGATTGCACACTCTCAACACAACTGTCAGTGCTTCCCCCAAAACAAATCCATTTATCCTATAGACTAAGACATAACAATAATGTATCTATTTTTAAAGAAATAGGGAAATGATAGGAAGCAAAAGAAAGGAAAGAAAAAGTCCTGTAGAGATTTATTTGGTCATTATCACAGAGCAGTCCTGAATTTCATATTGAGGAGCAAGATTTGGGAACTGCCAAATACAACAGCCACAAGATATTTTTTTTCTACATTTATACTGAGGCATCCACATTTTCTCTTGCTTGAACACTAGAAAATTATTTGCCATTCCCTTATAAAAAAATACATGCTTATCTCCTTTCTGCTCAGTCACACAAGTCAAAATCTCAGTAAATTTTTAAATTATTAATAGCATTAAGTATCCTCCAGTATGTCAGAGGTAGTATTTAGGTACTCAGTGTCTAAGTAATTATTGTTTATCTGTAGAAATGATGTGTGCAAACACACGAGGAAACTCTTTTGGAATAATGACTTACTATTGTAAATAATGAGAATTTCTAATGGGCTACAAACCCCCCATATAGCAACCAAGCATGACACAGTATGACCTGTTGGGATAGAGATGAAGTGGTGTTACCTTTTCAGGAACGACGCTTTTGCCGTCCCAGGCGTAGCCTCTCTTTGTGAAGTAGTTCACTGTTGCAAACTCGATGAGCGCAGAAAACACGAAGGCGTAGCACACCGCTATAAACCAATCCATAGCAGTGGCGTAGGCCACCTTGGGGAGTGAATTCCTTGCACTGATGCTCAGAGTAGTCATGGTCAGGACAGTTGTCACTCCTGCAAAGCAAACAGTTTTAGTGTCTTTAGGTCAGTGGCTATATTTTGTGCTTCATTTCTCAACTGTTAAAATAGATAGATGGGAAAACCTTGTCTTCACCCTTAATTCTTATAAACTTCCCCACTTAAGTTCAGTTGCTACTTCAGAATGTTGGATTTCAAGTTCTGTGGAAGTTGCAGGATCTTCAAAACATCGTTTATACCTTTATTATTTGATATTGTTATAGTAGAATAATATTTTTAAAGTTGGAGTGGAAATAATATTTTGTGGAGTGAATACTACTTTATGCTTCCCGTTATTTGGAGAACCATTGTTGCTGTTCCTTATTCATGCCCTGGGAATTGTGCTACAGCTTTAAGAATTTAACATTTTTAGTCCTTTCTTGCAACAGTTCTAAAATATTTAGATAGAAAACTAAAAAAACGGTTGTTTTATTTGGCTTATTCGGTATATGTTCCTTCGAATGCATACTCAAATGCTCTAAGCTTCGTGTGATACTAGATTTATCGGAATTGATGATTTTACAGATTTCTGTCCCTTTATTCACTGATGTCCTGAAAATAGCAAGGAATTTATGTAAGAACAATGATAATGTAATTTGCATTTCTGATATCAGAGCTTCTTACTGCTGATGGACCTTTTTCCTTTGCTGGCCATAGCGAGCGAGCAGGACTGTATTGAACTCGCTCTGCTGCAGCTGCTTGAAAAAAATATCTGCAAGTGCAGGCTAGACATTTACATCAAATCACATGTCCACAAGTTACCTTGACAACTGCAATGTCATGTATTGAATGTGTCTTGTGAGTTCATCTTCACTGTTAGTGAAAACGTGCAGTGGTCTGAAATAGGCCAAATAACGAACAGTGTATTTACGTGCTTGTGTAAAGAGCTTGAGTTATTAGTGCCTAATTAGGAAGCAATTTCTCTTCCTCGAGAGACAACCTCATCTTGTCTTTGACTCATTACTAGTGAGTTTATGTTTCTCTTACATAGTAGCAGAACAGGATTTATAATTTTTATTATCTGTGGTAGTACGTGAGCTAAAAGAAGTAAGTTGTGTTTCTGTGTGTATATACCTTCATGCAAAATTTTCTGAAACATTGTTTCACTGCCATTAAGATATGAAAAAGTACATAATGATGGAGTAAATATAAGACCATTTACTAAATAATCCTTTTGTAAAAGGAAAACTTTCAGAACTGTAATGCGTTCTTGAGCCCTTGCAGATAGCAGCTTGAACATTGTGCAGTATTACATATTACTAATTGTGAGACTAGGAAATTTTGTTCTCCATCTAGGGACAATGAAGCATTTCAGACTGATCATCTGACATTGCTTTTTAAATGGCCTGTGCAAAAAGAGGTAAAATAGGCACAATTTCAGTAGCTTTGATTACAGAGGTCCATAAAAATCACAGGTTAATTCTCAGTTAAGTTGATGATAAGAATTTAGAACAAATTTTAGATATTAATCCAAACAGTATTATGTAAATAAAATTTAATTATACTGTGGTCTAAACCATTCTGCTGTAATGCACATCTGCATATCAGCAGAAAGCCTCTACTTGGTTCATGAGGTCTAAAGCCATGCACGTTGTGATTGATTTCCAGAGGCATTGGGAAACTGAAGCACAGCTGTGAAGAGTGCCAGAAAAGGTCAATATAAATAGCTTTTGTTCAGCAAGAGTTTGAGAATTTGCATTTCTCAACATCAGGCCTTGTGACTCTGACTTTGCAATGTCCAGTGTAAATGGGTAGATTCTCTTCAGCAAAGCAGGAGGGCCCACAGTGTCCTGCCCCAGCAGTGCCCTGAGGCAGGAAAACTAGTCTAAAAGCCAGCTCGGCTGCGTGCTCCTCCACCTCCTCCTGCCAGAGGTGTTCAGGTGTCCCATCTGAACATCACAAAAAAGACTAAAGTCACCTAGCAGAAACCACAGGATCTGTTTTCCTTAACTGAAGAGTTGTTACATCTTCTTTTTGTTTGTTGTTTCCTTTGGGGTTTTGTTTTTCTTTTTTAATTATGTTTGTTTTTTAATTATGTACCTGACTTAATATCTCCAAAGAAAATGCTAAGGTTTTTTTTTCTAATTTTAAGGTAAACATTTGCAATCTGTGCTTAAAACACTAGGGACCAACTGTGTAAATTTAGAGTCCTTTAGATTGCTTTCCTACTACATTCGTTGAGTGCATGTATTCACCACTGTAAGCGTAATAAATTGTCACTAATTTCAACAGGACACCTTTAGCAGCAGCCTGCAAAAGGGATTGATGGAAAAGATTTGTTAGATAAGAAATTTGGGAGGGCCTAAGGATGTCAAATGACCAACACCCATTGATTAAAGCCTTTTTGACAAGCCCTACCATAAATGTCATGGCCATTGTCAGAAATACTTACTGTTTTGAACAAGTTGAGCTGTAATAGATTACATAAGATTTTTTCAGGTCTCTTTTGACAATCAGCTACATCTTCACAATGAAACATATTAACTGTTGTGTACTGCACTATGTCCAGGCTCATGCTGTTTTCCAATAGCGTGTTTTACCATAACATTTCTTAAACCTATTTGGCTTATGGTTGCCAAGCAGTTTCTAGGTCTTGCTTACCAAATACAGTTCTTGCTGGAACAGATTCTCTATTAAGCCAGAAGGACACCTGGGACAGTATCACTGTCATGATGCATGGCAGATAAGTCTGGATGACAAAGTAACCGATCTTTCTCTTCAAATGAAAATGCGTAGTCATAACAACATATTCCCCTAAAACCAAGAAAAATAAGAACATTAAAGATTTTATAAATATACAAATTAGAGGGCTTTATAGGAACTATTTTTTCATTATAATCACTCCCATTGTGTAGAAGAAAAAAAAAAGTCCTCAGATCAAATTGGGTCAGCTCTGAATAAAGCATTTAATAAAGCAGGTGCTGAAGTTTCTACTAATAATAAAAGCTAGACAGTTCTGGGAAATGCTAATTAAATTTACATCTTTTCATCTCTGTATAGTGAATGACAGTCTGCATTAACTGTTTAGGCCTCTTGTAAAAGGTCTTACTCCATTAGAAGATGGAAATCCACCATAATATACATGCGTAAACATCATAAAAAGACTAAATCAAGACCGGCACTCGCAAGTGTTTCAGTTGGGCCAGGCTTAAGGTGTAATTGTTGATGTCAGTGTATCTGCATTACCATTGTCTGTGCTTTATATGCTCTGAAGATTAAGTGCCCCTGTTCTGCTAATTCAGTAGTTTACTAAATGTTTATTGTCTCCTGAAGTAAATGGACAGTGCAGGAGCAACACAAAATATTTTCATTGGCACTAACTTTTTGGGTGCTACAAAAACATATAAGGTGGGTATTCTAATTGCAATTGAAAGGAGTCTTAAGTATTTATATAACTCTATAAACATTTACATCATTGAAAATGGATTTTGAAAAACATTATGCTCTCAAGAGATTAGAAAACCGATTGTTGTGACTTTTTTTTTTTTAATAGATTGATTCTTCTTATTACGCAATAAACATCTTAGGAAAGAAACAGGTGGACATGTAACTGAATGCAAACCTCTGTCTAGATTGGAGATGACACATGAAATTACTGTTATTCTATTTTAAAATGTAGGCAGTTGGAAAGAGAAGTTTGCTCTTGTACAGGAAAAGCTTAAATTGGATTGAAAAACTATGTCTAGACATTGACTGCTTATGCACCGAGCATGTCAAATGCCCTTTTCTTTAATTCAGAGTCTAGATGAACATTCATTTGAACAATCTTGCTCAATGTATGACCCTGAGGAAAGCTTATAAATCAGATGTGACAATACTCTTGGTATGTTTCAATATAAAAGACAGTAGCAAAGGGGGGAAAGAGAATCAATTACAAATTAAGAGGTAAAGCAAAGGATATACAAGAAAATTTTCTTCAAAAATAGGACTGGAAGAAGTAGAATAGTGGGCATTATTACTTGAATTTTGCCCACCTTTCTTTAACTTTCACTGAAACAACCTTCTTCTCCTCTGTACTAGAGATTATGATCTTATGAAAGGTGCCAGCCTTGGCTAGAAGAGCCAATAATTTAATTTTATCTACTAAAATATGACGTGGGAAGCTATTTTAATGCAATCAGATATAGAATGCTCACAACTCTGTATGTCAGAATTAATTCGGTGATTGTAGATGGCAAGCTAAGAATACAGAGTGAACACACCACTGTACTCTGAAGCTTTATTTAGCTGCTTAAATTATCAAAGTATTTTTAACCTCCGGAAAATGAGAACAAGATTCAAAGAATAAAGGCAATTAAAAAGACAGGGATTACTCTCATCTGTTAAGTATTGCAGCAGGTCTGAGCTAGAAGTCAGCTAAAGGTAATGCCAGGAGGAGTGAAACAGGCAAAGCATAGGCCTAGAATAATGCCTACAGCTTAGTTACAAGGCAAAACCATTTTTTTAAGTCTCCAGAGTACCAATGGATTGCATCACTTAGAAGAAGATAGTAGATCTTTGATATTTATTTAAATAACTACAGGACATGAAAGTACTCCAGTTATTTACTGAGTCTTCAGCTTCCCATGTTCTATGGCTTTCTTAATTGAAAAGCATAGTCACGTTCATGACAGCTGCTGACCACTCTCTAACTTCCCAGTAATTCCTCTGTAATGCTGTTTTTAAAGGTTAGTAATTCAGCCATAAAATTCCTTACAAGCTAAAATTTCAAATAGCGTTTGAGCAAAATATTTCCTATATTCATAGTGTCTGATTACTAGGCTTTCATAAGTTGTAGCACAAGCTGTAGCTTATGCATCTTACTTTCTCTTATCTCTTATTCTCTTGTCCAAAGAAGTTAGAAAGAAGGGTATTTCTTTTTAGCTTCCTTGGAATCCCTAAAGTGTTCTACAAATATCTGTGTTGAGCAGATAAATTTGGTTTTCATTTTATTTATTTGATAAAGTTTAAATTAGTTTATATGTATTACCCAATATGAAGCATTTAAAAATTGTCACACAACTCCATCTTAATGTTTTGAGTGATTGTCCACATCTGAGTACTTCCAGTGCTCTGGAAGAGCTTGTGCCGCTGCTCAACACTTCTGTAGCTGCCATTTTTAACCAGCCTTTAATTGTACAGTACATTACAATCACTGAGTTAAATGCTCCGGTGGTATAAACTAACCTGTGTCCTTAAAAGAAAATAGTTGATAATTTAGTAAAGTTACACCAAACTTAATACTCAGTGTTCTGTAAACTATTGGTAATAAACCCAGTTTATCAGGTGAGCACCTAAAGCTAATGTGCATCATGATCCCTGCCTCAAACCTTATGTCTGGTGAGTTTTAGCTATAATAATACTTCCTCTATCACTGTAGGTAGAAAGTAAGGCTTTTCTTGCCATTGATTTAAAACAAATTCTTTCTCATTTACTATTTATGCCATATAACCCAATAAAAAACACTTTTAAGAATGGTATCCTCTCAGCAGATTTATAGAATGTGAGGAGAAAGTGCACCATCGTGAGTATAAATTCTGATGATTCTCAGTGCAAACCAACGTTTTGAAGGTGGCAAAATAATTCTATGTAAATAGAAACTCGCACAAGCCCTTTAAGCAGCTGTTAAGGTGCTTGGAAAAAAGATCATTTTAAACGCTTTCTGAGTCAATATGAGTCAGTAGTTGGAGAGTGACAGGAATTTTACATACAAGTGAAAGATGGATGATTCTCCTTAAGCAAAAAGCATCAACAGTAATGATTATTTCATTTACTGACTATTTTTTTAAGCCTATAGTACCTGCACATTGCATTGCCAGCAATATAAATAACTATGCTATAAAAAGTTCTAGTCTTTCAAAATTATCTTGTCATTAAAAAAAGAGTATTTTTAGTTATCTTGTTCTAGATCCAGATATAAGGATAGCAGATGGTCTACTAGCAAAGAAAGAAAGAAATTAAAGGGAAAAAAAAAAGGATTTTATGGATTCACCAAATCATTTAATAGTTTTGAAAATGCTTAAAGTAACCCAATTACACACAAATTCTTGGAAAATACATGTCTGGAATTCCAGACAACTATAAATATCCTCTTAAAATTGCCCAAGATGTTATAGATTCCTCTAATGATCCACAGAATCAGCTGCACAAGAGCTTCATTTTCTTGCCTAACAAAGGTGCTGAGAACTCTTAAGTGAAGATTGTCTTCCTTTCCTTTTGTCTCTTTGTCAGATGAGTCATCATCCACAACTCTGAAAGTAGGGAGGGATTTCATAATTTTCATTACATGTGTCATATCTTAAAACAGAGATGATCAGAGGACAAAGATGTGCTGGAGGATTCTGTTGAGACTAGCAGCCCACCTACCTGAATGCAGAGAAAAGTGGTTATTAACTACTTCTGATCCCCACCATTATTTTGGCGAAGGCAAAGCATTTGTCTTTCCAAAGGAAATCAGGATTTTTTTTTCTCCTTGAGACATTGAATTTACAGGCAATAAATATCTTTCTTCCACAACTGTGCATTCTTATCAGGTAGTAACTAAAGAGGATTGCAAGTTTCAAATTAAAAAGATTATTTAATGGGTTTATTTTTAGTTTTGATAACCATTGTATTTAGTTCTTTTTAATGTTTTAAACACAAATTTTTTTGTAATGTCTGCATCTAGACAAAGCATCTTTATTCTGGCAAATATTAATTAGACTGTATTTAGCTATAGATAGGCATGGTAAAGAATTTCTTAAGGTAGAGAAAGGAGGCAGAATTGAAACCTTTAAACTATCACGGGCAAAACTGGTTTTTTTGTTTCTTCATGGAAATGTATGAAGAATTTTTATGCTTATTGTATTTGCCTTTAGTTCTGTTTAAAAATTTATTATCTGCCTTTCTTAACAATTTATAGGCTGCTTCTCACGTTACTGCCTAATTCCTCTGAGTTACCTAGAACAAATAGATAATACTATATATACGTTCCCAAGCTTATGAGTCTCTTGTCATTATCCTGCCACCCTTACGATGCATCCAGCAAGCAGAGAATTGGCAATGAATGCAAAAGGGCAGGCACAGAGGTTGCCGAGATCTCTCCAAGTGAGTAGCTTCAGAACGGAGAGCAAAGAGCCCAAGATCCTTGTGGTGCCTCACAAACCTTACTGACTTCCCAGCAAAGGGCAGCTGGGGTGAATTACTGGCTCCAAAAGCCAATGGCGATGTTTCCAGCCGGGGGCAAGCCAGCAGTGCTCCCCTTTTCTTTTTACTTGTCTGATGCATGACTCTGTGTTCAATAATGGAAGCAGTGAGTCTATGGGACAGTTGTGTTGATGTTGTTCTTATGCAAAATCCTTATTATTGCCATCCCACTTCTTTTATGATTCCATCAGCTGAACACAAACGTCCAAGCAGTAACCTGAATATTGGTCCACTAGAAACTTTCATCTGTGAGAAGTTTTGTTGGCTTACTATAGCATATTTTGGCAAGCTAAATAAACAATTCAGACACAAATTAGGCTTCGTGTTAAATGGACTCACTTTTCCTTTAACATTCATAAACTTTATGAACGACACACTAGAAAGTTTGGTTTATGCAGGTATAAGTGTACTTCTCTAGTTCAGTCACAACATCAGGTGCATTCACAGCAATACAACTACTTCTCCTAATGCAGTGCTGCTTTTGGTCCATTGAACAGTCAATGTAGTCAACATTTTGAGCTCTCGTTCATGCCCAGTGCTCAGTTTATTACTGTATTTAGGTCTTTGTGCCCCTTCCAAATTATTAAAAACAGAAAAAAAAAAAAGAGCAAAGTTTTTTAGCCAGTTTCAGGGTTACAGGTATATAATAGTATAAATGTCAGCTATGTTTCTGTATCTCATTAATAGTTTTGGCATTTTAGCTTTTACTACCATTAAGACACCCAAATCCTTTTTGGATGTTCCAGGCAGTTTTTGATTTGATGGCATATTTTTTTCACTCTATAAATCTTTCCTTGAGAAACTACATGCTTGCTTTTAGCAACTTCACTGCCTCCAGGAATATAATCTTTGAGGATTCATGTACTTTTTTGTTTTTTTGAGCTTATATAGTAAACAGATAATACAATAATGATGTGATATGAATTTATAATGTAAATTACTGTTTTTTTCTGGCTAGATCTGTCACTATAGGAAGCTTTTTAATTGTTCAAATATTTTAACCACCAGTTGAAGAAAATAATCCCAGGATGTGTTCTCTTTTCAGAGTCATGTTTTCCTAATCCGAAGCTCATATATTGCAGTTTACCTCTCTCGCTCTTTGGTGTTTGTATTTTTTCTCCTGCTTTAAGTTATATTTTGGCAGTTAAATCTGACCCTTCCCAAAAAACCTTTTTCACAGACCTGTACTGGACTGAACAATTCCGGAGTCCACAGTTTGTCCAAGCAGATCGTATTGGTTCAATCGAGAGCCATCTTCAGCCACAACCACTGACCTTGCTGGTTCCCGTGTCCATTCATACACAACCTCTGCTCTGGTATAAGCATCTAATTTAAAAGAAATACATTGCATTTCAGCTTTGCGTCTCTATTGCGTATGGCTTTATAAGAACAATGTTTTGAGCAGTAATTTGAATATTAATTTCTTTTCAGTTATCTGTAGTGACCCACAACTAGCTTTCTGGAACTATATATACATGTTTTTAATCTTAGTCCCATTGTAGAATTCTTCTGTGATTTTGTGTAGTCTGGAGTCTGACAGCTCTCACTCTGAGCAGTTAGGGTGGGAGTAAGTTGTCTACATAGAGGCATCTAGTGTCGTTCTTCACACCTAAGAGTATCCAAGACACATATGGGACCAAATGTGTGATGAGAACCTACATAAAGCTTGTACCCACCAAAGGCAGCTGGAAGCCAGATGGGATGTCTTAGGGCATCTAAAATGACACTAGACTCCTACCTACAGGGTGAGATTTTCCCGATTTTCAGGACTGATAGGCAGGCAAGGAAAAGGAGGAATCTCAATCACTTGACCTTATTTGTGAGTTGGTAATTTTATCTTACCAATGTAAGAGATAACAGTTAGTAATTGAAGAGGTGGCGTTGGATGGAGTGTGCTGGTAAATTAATTGCATGGCATTTGATCTTGCATTATTGATGCAGCAGGGTGCTTTTGCCCTCAGACTTTATATTCCCCAAACACTGTAACATGTACATAGCTTTCTGGAATCAATGGTAAATGCAAATTTACATCTTAATAATTCTGACCTTAAAAATAATGGCCACAGTGAGTACAAGAATTTCCTTGCTAATCTAGTCACATAAAGAGTGGCAATAATAATACTAATTTTCAAGCATTTCACTTGTTCTAGAGCATGAGAGTAGTTTGGAAGAGAGAGGACTGATTTCCTGAGCTGCTGAGAACCACTGGACTCAGAGGAAGGGAGTACACTCATCAGTACTGGAACTGAGCTCACCCTGCCCTGGAACTGCCAGATTTTGGTGCTCTGTTCAGCTTCCATCCTCAGCTTCCAATTCAGATATTGCGTAAGTAGCAACTGAATTCCCCATGCCATGTTTGCTATAAAATCCTGTTACAGAAGGAACTCCTCCCCATGAGGATCCCAGATTAGAAGCTCACTTGAATTTAGTAGGGGAATGCAAAGTTTCCCTGAGAAATCCTTGATTTTGTCTCATGGCCCTTCCCAGCATTTGGAACTACTTGTTTTAGGTCCTGTTTTAGGTCCTTAGCTCCTTGGTTTAGGTCCTGTTTAGGACAGCTAGCACGGTAGCCAGTTAGTGTTCAATACAAAAAATTCCCGAGAATGGCCTGTAAAACACGACAGACTGTGCCTGCACTCAACTTAGAATGCTAGTTATAACCTCTCACTTTAGTGTAATAAATGGTTTTAAATCAGGAATATCAGATTTTTTTATTATTGTTCATTTAAGATAATTATGTATAGCATGATACAAAAGATATGCAGATACACTTGCATGTATTTTCGCTATCTTGTTTTTACCTTGTTATATGGTTCTGGAGTTGTATTCCAATCCATATTTATCCCTTTTAATTCATACTTTCTGCATCTCTTAATCATTTAATCTAGCCAAGATCCTTAGTAATCTGGAAAACCATGCACTTTGTGAACTAAGAATGTACTAATCTGGGACACATTGGGTCAGGGAAAAAAAGAAAGGGAATTGTTGTTTAGACTTGGGAGTGTCTGGTGTTTAGGCTGTGCACATGTGTCTTAACAAGTCTATAAAAATTCAATCTAGTAGTTCACCTTTGTTCAAAAACTGTTGATGGTTTAACTTTGCATTAGCAGGTTGTATGCAGGATTAGCCATCTTCCTACCTCCCTGATCCAACATGCAGTCCACAAAAACACTTTAATATGCATTTCAAAAGAAATTCTGTGACCATTCCTGATCTGAGATCTCAGGTGCACAGATTTCCTGTTACTGTTCAAGAACCCACTGCAGCTATTTGCCCTATAATTAGCTAGAGTAAGGCTTCCCCCAACCCTCTTCTATTTCACAGATTTGGAGAGATTTATTGGAAGTGCTATAAGAAAACTTAACATTCAAGGAGTAAACTATTCTTGTCAGTTATACTCCAAGTTTGTATGAGCTTTTTGTTCTCTAAATCTTATCTAGGAGGCAAGTAGCTCTTTAAAGACAAAAGATCAGTCCTTTCTCATGGTAAACACAGAGCTATTCAGCCCAAAGTAAATTACTGCCCTGTCTGGTAACTGTAAAGAATGAATCGGGTGTTCTGTTTGTTGACTTCTAAAATAGATCAAGCAACTAAGTACCCATTATCAGTGAAACGACCCATTTCTACTAGAAAAAAATAGCCATTGAGGAAACAATTTGTACACTATTACATCTTTCACACGTTTTGTCTTTCTTGTTTGTGTTGAACCAGGGACAGTAAAACAGCTCTTCACTGTTGTGTTGTGTTTTGTTTTTTACTTGAAGAGTTGAAGGGCGCTTATATTTAATTTTTAAAAATAGTAAATTTAGTTAAGTTTGAAAGTATTGGTGTCAGGTTAGTTTTTATTCAAATTAAAGTTTTGGGGGAAATTCTTAACCTACAGTTATTACACTGATTTCAGTTACATTAAATTTTGCCCAGTATGTTCGCTAGTCTAAGGTTACAAATGCTGCAAGTATAGGACTCTGGGGAGATTTGTGAGATTCTTCACATCCACAAATGTTGTATGATTGTAATATAAATACTTTATAATCTTAGGAAAAATTTTGTTCTAAACGTGCCAAGACTATGGTAGGGGAATTGTTTTCACCTAAATCAATTCACTTATCCATGGTCTATATTACTTTTCTCTAAAATTGGTTTGGGGTCTTAGCAAAGTAAAGCAACTATAACACTATCAACATTCTCCAACAAACTAATTTTCTAGCTTTTCAGAGCACTGCCATTTTTCGCTTTTGTGGATATCCAGGCATGACACTGGGAGGATATTTAAGACATGTAGAAGAGGTTCATTATTTTAAATATAAATATATATAAGAATAAAAATACCACCCTGCAAAAAAAGTGAAAAATACACAAGATTAAAACCTTGAGGTTTTCTCAATTGCAAAATACTATTGTAAAGTGGTCTAAATGGGGAGAAACCTCAATTTAAAATAAACTTACAGCTTCCAAATTTCAAGGGGCAAGCATGTGCATCCATAGGAAAGTCTTCTAAATGCATTGGACATTCTGCTCTCACAGTCAATCTATAATGGATTAATGAGCAAAAGGACACATTTATTCTAGTTACACAGAAATAGCAAATAGACTTCTATTAAGATACATAAAATAAGTATAGTACAATATCTTTTATGTGATCAATTAGCAGCTAGAATGGGACCTGAATTGTCTGGCTGGGGGTACTGACAGGCACAGCAATGTGACTGGCTCTGCCCCTCTGCCATGTTTCGCTGTATGGCAGAGACATGCTCAGACTTCTAACTTGGCATGAAGATTAAAATCTATTGGAAACTGAAATTGCTTCCTTGCTGCCGTCGTTAAATTGGCCCACGCTGGATGCTCAGACATTTGCTGAAATCATTTCATTGCTATCAGCTTGGGTGCAAACATGTTTCTCAATGAAGAGATTAAATAAAATAGAAACAGTCACACACCACACACGAGCAAGGAAAGAACAATAGTACTTGAATACCAGGTAGAAGATTACATTAAAGCACTTGCAAAGATGAGCAAATAGAAATGGTTATGGTCAAAAAAAGAGACGTATGTGAACGATGTGCTGCCAAGATAGTGTTCTTGTGGATTAAATCCCTAACAGCCAAGCATTTAGGAAGACAAGAAAAATTGACCCGGACTTGTATAACTACTAGCCAAGCAGATTCTACTATAGGCTAGGCAGTCCTGAAAGATGTTGCAGAATAAATTGAACATATTTGACAGGCTCCCAAAAGCCTGGAGACTTTGTTTTCTCCAAACACTTGTACTGCTTTTAAAAACATCTTTAAAAGAAAGCTCAGTATTCACCTACGTACTAAGCTATCCATCTTGACTTTGCATCCACAGAATCACTTCATACCTTGTTTGATTCCATGGGAGACATAAATGGGGCATGCATAGCTCTGTAGGGACAACATACTATTTTTTCATTGTTTAATTTGCAGTCTTTTAATGCAGAATGTTTCCATGACTCTGAATCATCATTATTTCAAAAGGATTTATTTCACTCCTCTGTTGACAACTGGATAGCTAAAGTTCAGTTATCCATGAAGAGAATAGCATATTTCCAGTAAGAGTGGTGCCAGCACAAAAATAATTTTTTCTCTTTTTTCTTCCTAACTTTCCAAATGCTTTAGTTAATTCTTTTTCATGTTATGAATGGAATAAAAAATGTCTATTTTTAAACTGTCATGCTCTGTATTCCCAAGCACGACAAATATGAAGAATGGGTAATGAATTCTGTGTGCATCTGCTAGTTCTTAGAATCTGCTTTCTATAGGAACCAAAGATTAAAGACCCTTGTACACAATCTAGTAGTCTAGAGTATATTAAATTCTCAGGCTTTATTATACTTTGCTGATAAGGTTTTCCATCAGCAACCCCAAATTCAGGTCCTCTGCAAAATGATTAACTCCTAGTCCTATAGGTACCTTTTTAAAATCAAGCATTAAGACATATCCAGGGAGTGTAAAGGTAGCTTAGCAGGAAAGGAAAAAAACAACCAACACTGCAAATGTCATAGTTTGCCCATCATTCTGTGGCCTATAGTGAAAATAATTACTAAGCAGGCATCAAATTATGCTCAAAAAAGAATCTGTTTCCTTTTTGGGAAATATGATGCTTTAACAAGATAAACTGTCCATCTAAATGAAAGATAAAATATTTTAGGGCTCACCTCATTGTGTATAGTAATGTCCCATCCTCTGTAATTCGTAATAGTTTATTTGGCATCGTCATGTTATGAGCCACTGACTTCTTTCCATTGTGGAAAAAGGTATCGGGTGTCCAAATTTTGCTGGCCATTAAATTATTTAACCGGAGAACAGTCATAGGTCCTTTGAATTTTAATCTCTCATCTTTCCAGCTTTGGCGGAAAAATACATCTATAGTGTATTCCTACATCAATTCAGAAAAAAAGGAAACACATATATGCCATATGTTGCAATATGAGAACTTGGAAAGTATAATCTTATTGTTCCATAGAAGCAAGATGACTATTAATGAAATCAGTAATTATCAGAGCATTTGTTCTCTATATTACTTACGTTCCAACTAAAGCTGGTTATTAAACAGTTACAATATCATTACTGTGTTCAACAGAATAAATGTTAGGGAGAATAGTATATCAAAAGTTAGGTAAGAATTTGAGATATAGTATAGTGGAAACAAAATAAGGCGAGGACAGCTTTGTCCCAAGAATCATAGTTGAGTTATGTAAGGACTGGGCCAGTGGGGAAGAGACACAGTGCCTGAGCCTGTGTACATGGTGAGAATCAAAATAACCAACACTCACTGTGAAATGAAAGAATTTATTTGTTACAAAGCAACAGGAACAAAGTTAAGAGGGAGAGGGTGAAATTAGGAAAAATATATTGAAGTATTATACAAAAAATACAGATGTATGTAGGGTGAAAATGTGAAAAACTGCTGTTAGATGCAGTATACGGTAATATTTTTGGAGGGAAAAATTCCAGTCTGATAGGAAAGTTCAGTATGGTTTTATCCGGCTCCTTCTATTATTTATGGCTATGATATTGTGATAAACATCAAAAGTAGCTATCCAAACAGTGTTCAAAATACCCTGAATGATTATCTTTTGGCTGAGAAGCTCAACCTTTGCTGAGATCTCCTGACAATGCAGATCGCAAATCCTGAAATAAAGGGAATTCCCGTGTGTGAAGGCACATGCAGCTGTAAAGAAAAGAGCTGTCCCAAGGAATGTGTTAGTAAAGAGAAACATTCTGGATCGAGCATGCAAAATCTCACTGTGGCAGACTCCCTGAGACTTGATTTTATTTTTTTTTTAACAAATGGCAATGCTCCGTACAGCATTAGCAGTTGTGAGATGTTTATTCCTTGGGCAACGTAGAACGGTGATTCTTACTGGTGGTGTGTTTTTCTTGGTTTTAGGGTATGAAATGCCTAAATAGATATGTCAGCATGGAAATGCTGTAGTTCCATGGGGTGGTCTTACTTTGGGTTTGTTTGGGGTTTGGGTTTGGTTTTTTTGTGGTTTTGGGTTTGTTTTTTTTTTCTAATTTACAACCCAGATCTGTGGATCATTTTGGTGCTTACTTAATTGTGTTTCAATTTTTGTAATCACGTGCTCAGTGATCTGCTGAAGCCTGGATTTGCTCAGCTCCAGTGACAACAGTTGTTCACTTATTGCCAATTACTTGCTTCAGAATTTTGCTGGGTCGGAGCCTTAGGTTGAACTGTGTGCAAAATCTTGTCCCAGGTGTGCAGCAGAGTAGGAGAGAAGGAGGTTTAAAATGCAGTAGATAGCATTAAAATACTGTATTTCCTCCATGTTTTACTAACTCCAAAGAAAATTTCCTCCTACATACATGGGAAAGGTAAAAGACATGCCCAGAAGGTGACATCATTTCAGTGTGCATGTAAGCCATTCCCTTTTTATCTCTTTCAGCTGCAAAGGAGGAGGTGAGTGGGAGGTGGTACAGGTTGAGAGAAGGGAGTCTGGTTCTTTGCTTTGCATGAACACAAGGTTCTTATGCTGGAAAAGAATAAGGAGTCAGTCTGAGAGATTTGATAAGGTACCTGACAGCGTAAGACAAAACTCAATTAAAAAGTAGCTGACAAGTATAGACTGGCATAGACTGAATCTTTCTCTATCCCAGGCTGCTGCACCATACAGGAGGAATTCATTTTGGCTGAGGTTTCTCAGCTCCTTAGCTTTCACTACCCACTTTAACACATACAATAATTCTCCTCAAATGAATCCTGACAGACAGCTGATCTTTAAGATCAAGTCATCAGATAATCTGATTAGGGCTTTCTTCTGCAGGAGGGTTCCATGCAGAACAAGGGAACAGAAGGATTTTCTCCAAACCACATACTATAACAATGGTCTATGGGTAAACATACGTGTGACTTGAAATTTGGAATAAATTCTCCATAGTGGAGACTCTTCATTCCTTAGTGTGCAGGTAAAGAAAGAAGATTTCTAGCGGCACTTTGGCAGGCAGTTGTATGTCATTGAATATTTAGAACACTTTAACTTAAATGTTTTCTAATTTATTCATCTGTTATCTCTCCCTGGAGACTTTATTCACCAGACGAGGTGCGGTACAGGAAGGTAGTAAGATAGAAATTTATTCTAAAGGAACAAAAAGTACAGAAGTAGAGGGAATGAAGGCTTACTAGAAAAAACAATTCTGTCTTTATGAAAAAAAGTTAATTTTAAAATACTTCTTATTCCAGGTAATATACATAAAAAATTTCACAAAAAAGACAGTCATGTGAGAATAGCCAGTTATCTGTTGATAGTTCAATCCACTGTCTGAGAGACTGACGAGTGTTTCTGCCTAAAATCCTGTAAAATTCTTCCAAAAAAGAATATTTTTATTTTAAAAAGTGCTTTTTTCCACTGCAACTTTATTCACAAGTTTAAGAACAAGCCAAGATATTCTCTTTATAGAATAACAGGTTATGTCTATGCTGCTCTTAAAAGAGTGTATTGAGAGTGGGTAGGAACACCATGTACTCCCTGATATATCAACCTACTATGTATATAACTGCCTCATTGGAATCCTGCAAACAGATGGTCTAGGTATGCTGATGTCTCACTGTGGCTGGAGTTTCATAACATATGGCGTCAGCTGGAATAGCTCATTGCCAGTTCCCAGTCCTGGGCACAGACAGCAGCCTATGGTTCCCTCCGAGTGCCTGTACAGCTGCTTGGGAGGTCTCCCTGTCACCAAATCCCACAATCCAGTCTACACTTACTGGCAATCTGCTCACTGGAGCAGATCTGGGGTAGCCCTCAAATGGTGGTGTCTGCAGCCAACCTGTAGTATGTTCAGAGGACTCTGCACTAAACGTACATTAAAAGTAATATGAAGTAATATAAACTCTTTCTGTCTCTGATTTCACACTTCCTTAAGCAAAAGCATTGGCATGAGTAGGCTGCACACACGTTACTTTTTTAGGGGAGGTGAGTAGGAGTTGTACACTAAATACTTTTCTGTAATTCCTTAGTTTTCAAAACATGAACACCTGTCTCTGTGTTTCTTGGTCACACACTGTATTAAGAGAATTATTAATTCTTCTGTTTAACTTAAGTGAACATCAGGAACCAATGTGGTAAGGATTTTTAATTATTGTTGAGATTTTCTTTTGTAGGTACTGATTGCTATATGCTTACGCTATAATAATTCAGCTATACTGAATTATAGCTGAAATCAATATTTTTTTTCAAATGTACCTATTCCTAATTCTGAAAGTAGATTATTTTTGGCTTCAGTATTTTATTCTTCCTTAAGATCTAAATCCTATACAAATAATGTCAAATTAGCTTTACCTTCTACTTAATAATGAAATCACCTGAAACTACAAATTATAAGTAGGTGCTGAAGTCCAAACTATGTATAGTCCCAGGTAGTTCAGCAGGCCTATCAGTTACTCTAAACTTATGTCTACATGTAGGAAAGCATCCATATCCATTTGTTTATTAGATCACCATTCATTATTGGAGTTTTCTAGTAAATCTGACTTAACAGAGCAAACAATAGCTTAGCCAGCTGACTTACAGAAAGCAACTCTAATAAATATTAATAGAAAGCATACATTCACCTGCATATATCTATTGCTCTTTTTTTGTTCGCTTACCACAGGCATCTTTGTCCAGCCCAATACTTTAAATTATGTTAATTTTCAGGAAATTAACAAGAGACCTGTCCTAAGAAGACAGGTCTCTATAAAAATGAAGCAACCTGAGATCACTTACAAACTGCAGCTGCTATGGTTTTGGTTCAGAGACTATTAAATTAAAAAAATAAATATTTTAGTCACATGACTCTGAAGTTTTCAGTTTGTCCAGTGGTGATTGGTTACCTATTTTGAGACAGAAATGGGAAAGCAAGGTAAAGTGTATTGCTACACCAATTGCCAGAACACAAATAGCAGATGTATCTGGTTTCTACCAATTTTTAATCCAAGGAATTTCCCCTCTTTCCATATGTAATAAGTAGACACTGTAATTTCACGAGATTATCACAGAACAAAAAGCTAGAAGTCATGGAATGAACATTTTTTAAAAAAATTTTTCTTCACAGTATATATAGTACTTAGACATATTGTATATATGTGCTGAGGAGACAAGTCACCAGTCTGAATTTCTCCCTGGATTACCCTTCTGTTGTAGGTCTTCTCAACAGAATGACTGGTCAAAAAGACTGTGGTGCCCAAGCTATTCTTTCTCATTTAAATATCATGCCTCAGTTGCAATTACAAATTTTACTGTAGTTTTATGAATGTTATTTTCCAACCACTCACAAAAATGGTGTCCTTGCCAAGTTCATTTAGGAAAATATACTATCTTGTAAAAGTTACTTTCTCAGTTATTCCATACCTTAACATCGTTTTGAGCAGTCAGAAACTTGTAATAACCTGGTACTTAAGGCCTTTCTACAGTTTTAGTTCAAATTAAATAATTGTCAGTGCTGTGGTAAGAAACGGAATGTGTTTCCTCTCCTGTGATATTTTTTTCTTTTTTTTCTTCTTTCTTTTGGTGAATGCCTGTAGCTAAATGTAGCCAGCTACAACGTTGAAATGTTTTCGTTTCTTAATTTGTGTTAATGAGGATGTTTCCAGTATTCATCCTAATACAGGATCCAGCAGATACTAGTAGCTGCAGACCAGGCTTTCCTTGTCAATAGCAACCTACTTGTGAAGACCTCATCTATATGCACAATTTAAAGTACCTTATCTGTATTTTTACACAGTTTTTAATATCTCTTAAGACCAGGGCTCACAACATTTTCCTTCAGTTTTCTGAACTTCTCCATCCCCTGCAGTTATCTAGCAATTTGATTTTAATATTCATTCCATAAGAAGTGACACTAACCCATTAATCTTCTCTTTCAGCAGCCAAGATCTAGGAAAGTCACTACCCATTGATCAGTAGCTTTTAATATAAAAATACAGGTTAGACTGTATGGATGTCACACTGTAGGCATAAGTGTTAATTGCATTTTAAGATGATGATCTTTCTCAGCAAATTGGATCAGTGATGTGCCAGCAAGGACCTGAGCAATCACTCTCAGAAGAATACAGATCCAAACCCTAATGCATTTCATAATATATTATGTAGCATAGAAGGTCTGTTAAAACACATTATTAAAGTCACTGAGGCTGCTAATTTCAGGGCACTTAAATGCAGTCACAGCTAGCAGGAATGGTTGCATGTAAAAGCTGACAATTTTGGAATCAAGGCTTTAAAAAAAGCCCAGCCTTAAAAGGAGTAAATAAGTTATTGCATAGATCTTTCATCCTCCAAATTAAAAAGACAAGAGAAAATGAATGTTGTAGAAATATATGCCATCACTTACCATATCATGGTCTGAAACAGGCCCAAAACTGGTGACGAAGATGTCAGTCTTCACTTCAGTTACACGCTCTGATGAAGCAGGAAATTAGGACAGTGAGTGTCTATCAACAGTCTTCATTAGATCTAAGCACAACCAATTCTCACAATAAATAGAAATATTATTGGCTTTGATTAGCCATTCTAAAATTGGTCTACAATACTGTCCTGATAATTTATTGCTTCTAGATGTAATTTCACAGTCAATATTGTCAGCAACAATTTTTTTATTAGTGTTTCCACAGAACTTTTTGAGACATGGCTTCTGATGCCACAGTACAGCAGCTGTAGTTCCACTGTTGTGTAAATCTTTTCACTCTTTGACAAATAAATCTTCTTGTCTGACAATAGAAACAGGCTGAATATTTTACACAGTACTCAAAAGTCTCATTTGGTACTCAGTGTTTCTGGGCAAGCTGAATGAAGGTCTCTAATAATTAACCCTGGGCTTATGAATTATGTATTACTATATTCAGACACAGGAACAGAGAAGAAAGAGAGAGAGACTGAATACATTACGGTGTATAAAAACATAAAGATATTTTATTGGCATGAGTTATAAATGGCTGCATTACCCTTAACTGCAATAAATAAAAAGGACTTAAAACTTTTCCAAATAAGTATCAGCTAAACTTCTCTACTACAGTTTTTGACTTAGGTATAAATGTTATCGTTTGTAAATGTTTTGGATTTCTTTTTAAATTTATACGGGCACTAACATTAAATTTCCCTTAAATCACCAAATCTGTTTTATAGGCCTCAATGACAGATTAATATAAATAATAAGCACTGGAACAGGTTGCCCAGAGAAGTTGTGGATGCCCCATCCTTGGAAGGGGTCCCATCCCTGGTTTAAGGCCAGGCTGGATGGGGCTTTGAGCAACCTCCTCTAGTGGGAGGTGTCCCTGCCCGTGGCCGGGGGGTGGAACTTGATGATCTCTAAAGTCACTTCCAATTCTAACCTTTCTATGATTCTATGTACATAACACAGTTTACATGTATATGCTATACCATAAGGCGAGACTTCTCTGTGTTTTCGAGGTTGTACGTTTGCTCCAAGGCAGATGCCCTTGGCCACTTCAGAAGAATCTAATGATTTTAGTGGTCATAGTTGCTGAGTCTGAGACACCTAAAATGGTGCCGATTTCCAGAAAGAGCCAAACATCTGGCTTCTGCAGATCTACTGTTAGAAGTCACTTTGAGAAGCGCACAAGCTTAACCTCCTCCCTTCCTCTCCTCCCTCTCTACGCACACTCACACAGTATCAGTCACTTCTGAACATACTGGTATTTTCTAGGCCACACATCACAAAATATTCACCCAGGATGGCATATATCAAAATAACTGTTGATTTAAATATGGCTGCAGGGAGTAACACCACCTGGAGGCATAAATCCAAACAGTGTTGAGTGGAGCTAGCCCCATAAGCTTTCAGAATTTACAGTGATGTAAGTCTGAATACATTTACTAGAGTGGCATACAAGCCAGCGTGGAGTTTTTGGTAGAAATGTCAAATATGGAACGGTGGTATATTTCTCAAATAACTATTATTTAAATAATGTAGAATAATTAAATTTTAAAAATAATTTAATACAACCCTGACTTCAAAAGACTTTGGACAGTTTAAATATGATTTGCTCCGTCTGACAAGAAAATTCAGTCTGAAGAGAAGTGAAATTAGGAATCAAGGTTAAGCAGTCAGAAACAGTATGCATTTCTGTATCCAATGCAAAAGTTTTAATGAGAATCAGTGTTCTACCATGCACACATAGGTTTTTTCACTTTCACTCAAAAAAGTCTACAACTTGTACATATATGTAAATGTAAGCAATTTAATATAAATATTTAATATATATACAATAAAATATCTCATTTTGTGAGACAGCAATAATCACGATGTAATATTAGATCTGATTCTACTGTCATTCTAGTAATTCACTGAATGACACTTGTATTCTGTTAGCAAGTTAATGCAAAAATTAGGTGGTAGCAAAAGTAATCTCCAGGACTCATTAAAAAAGTTAAAGCATGAAATTTTGAATGTATTATTCATAATCATATAAAGTAAAATACTATGATGTGGCTGAATGCCTAATACTACTCTTTTTGTTCTTTATGTCTGTGTCTCAGACGTGTACAAACTAAAGTGACTGTTGACAAAAGCATTGGATAGGTGAAGTTTCCTCCTTGGCTGTCCAGTGAAATTAATGTGTGACCTTATCATTGTTTACAATCTTTTCTACTGACTTAAAGAAATTTAAGTGTTCTCTTGGCATCTAATTGGCTCTGAAGTTAAAGAAGTTCACAGTGAGAGTTTAACTTTTTATTACTGGAAGAAACATACAGTTGTCCAGAAATTATTTGGCTTGGAAGAGAAAAAAGTATTCTCTCCTTCAGCCCATCATTGTCACAAAATTTCAAGAGGCTGTGGTCTTGCAGAGAACAGCTGGCAGAAAAAGAAGATGGAGATTTCACAAGGTCCAGTAAAATGTTGCTGAATAGATTCTTTAAGTTCCAGCTACTGAATCCCCTTTTCTTAAGATTGAGAAACTAATATAATGATGAAACTTATTAGCCTTTTACATATTGAAAAGTAAAGCTCAAATGACACTCTTAAAGATCTTTTATCCTCACTCTCCATCTCTCTGTGTCCTTTCCATTGAGGCACTTCCACTGGTATCGTTAGGAGGTAGAAGACGCTAGAAGCACTTCAGGCACAATGCATTCATCCCTTAATGATGTGAACTCGGAGTCCCAGCTCTGAGTGAGCCTGTGTTTAATACAATATAGCTAACTCGTTTACCTTGCACAAACACAGAATATGCTCTTTGAACCAGCAGCGTATCATGTAGTGGTATCCTGAATTCTAGTCAGAGGAGACATATGGCCAGAGTAGAGAGGATGAGGCTTAAGGAAATCAGTTAGACGACACAAAATGGAAACTAAGAGCTTTGGCAGTAAGATGGAAGATTTCCAAGGGAGCAGAAAAATGAGTGATGCCTTTCATTTCTATATAACATTGAAAATTATTTAAGTGGCATGTAAGTCATACGTAATAATAGAAAATTCAGGTTCTCTTCACAAGAGATTGTGTTATCTTCATACTGATTACACTTTTGTAGAGCATCTAATCCTAGGCTTCTTCAAATCCTGATAAAACCACTAAACACAGCACTGAATGATTTCTTTTTTCTTTGGTATGTACCTTATTTTCAAGAGCAATGAAGAAGTGTGTATGAACACACAGAAAAAGATTAGCCCCTCCAAAGCCATATGGAAGTTTTGAAATTTTTGTTTACTGTTTTACTAATTAGATGATTCAACTGTGCTTTGTTAAGAGCTTCAGAAGTTGTGAGTCACTCCTGCACAGGACATGTGTTTACTCATGCAGTTGGGATATATATTTAGAATCAAGGTTAACCATGTTCAGTCTGCAGCTTGATTGCCAAGGGAAGGCTTAAAATGTGCTTCAAATGCTCAGAATGCATTTTTCAGGATCCTTAAATCCTGAGCTATATTCAAGACCTTCTCAATATCCCTAAGAACTAGAGAAAATTCTAAGTCATTGAAGAAAACAAGCTCAGGTCAGGAGCTGATCGGACTGCTGAGGATAAATCCATCAGTTGTAAAGCCATGTTAAGCGTATCTCTTGACTACAACATCTATCTTATGAACCAGGACTAAGAAATATAGGGATATCTGTAGAATATGTAACAATTCCAGTAAAAAGCCCTAAGAAAATTATTAATGACTTACTAGTTTTACTGTAAGGCAACCAGAGGGTCCAAGTAGTTACTGATCAGCAAAATAGCGAGTACCACACCTGGACCCTCTGGAACACAGCCTCAGGCAACTAATCCACTTGCAGCTATGGAACCACCAGTCAGTGTAAACTACTGTAATTTTACTGGTTACAACTACTGTGTTTTGCTAATGTGTTTTACTAAGGTAAACTCTCAAAATTAATAACAATAAATATTTTGATTTAAACTCCCAGGGAGCTCATTATTGCTACAATTGTGATTGGATTACAAATTGAGAACAAAATAAGAAATACAGTTTATTTAAACAGCAGGAAATAAGCCTATTTATCATAGGAAACTATACATTAATTATTTCCCTTTCTGACCTATTGAAGGACAAGGCTTATTTGAATTGCATATTTTTGTGTTTTAAATTAATTCCATCTTTTTTCATAATACACTTTTTCCTCCTGCGTCTCTTCAGTAAGAGTGTGCTGTAATTATTAAAATAGAGATTACTTTTCCTATGGTTTTGAATTAAAGGAATTTAGATGCATATATAGCATACACTATTGTTACTAAAAAAAGGCACATAGACTAATTACCCTGACTGCATCCTGTGAAATATTTTGATTGAAGAACCATAACAAATACATTCATAAGAAATTTGTGCTGCTGCTTTTGTGAAAGTAGAGACCAAAAGGGAGAACAGTGAGCTGTCCTGTGATACCCAGCTGTAGTCTGTGCTGCTAGGAAGGGTTTACTGAGAGCTGCGCAGTGTCATGGCAGCTCTCCCTGTGCCAGTTAATAGTTCAAAGCTGCTCATATCCTCCCTACCTCCATACTGTTTTCTTAAATCAATTTTCCTAGGCTTTTTACAGTAGTCTTTATATCAATGTGGTGCCTACAGAGTGGAAAAAAAAAAAGACCAAAATCAGCCCTTTCAGTTTTACATAGTTTATAGTCCTTCTTCACTTACAGAATTATGTGTAGGGGTCCAGTATAGGACTGTCTTTTCATTTAGAGTAGAAACATTTAGGTTTAACTAAATTTTTATTACGCATACAGACCAAAACCACATTTTCCCTAAACTTTAAGTGAGCTCAGATATGAGTTCAAATCCAACAATTTCCATTGGGACCTCAATCACCAAGAGGTAAGTTTATCATATATTTATAGATAATGTTCTCATAAAACTGAATTTTAAAACCTAATTAACATAATACTGTCAGGTTTGTTTTCCATCACTTTAAATATAAGCACTCTGTGGAAGTAATGAATTACCTGAGATGGACCGACGTTCCACTTAAGGACAGTCACACTCAATTTTGATAAACATCACACAGGAGAGATCAACAAATAGCTTTTACTGATAGCATAAACCAAGTATAATTCTGTTAAATACTGCAGTAATGTTGATAATCTACTTGGGATGACCTAATGGGCATTTGACCCAACTATAAAAGCAAATTCCATTTAGGAATATTCTGGTCTGCCTAATCAAACCCATTCTTGTTCTTCTTAGTTCTGTATTAAAACAACCTTTCTACTACAAAATCCCACTCAAAGATTATACCACATTTAAGATTCCTCTAAGTTAAAAGGTCACAGACCACGTGGTATCCTATAGTTTTAGAGAGGGGATGTGTGAACTGCAAAAGTGATAGTCTTAAAAGATCTGTAGCTGCACCTGATTTCATTTTAATGAATCTCAGCACCAGGTACAAACAACCTGCCCTGTGCAAGCCCACCCTCCATTATCTGCCGTGGTGGCATCTCATGGCTCATTTCTATTCCCCACGTGAAGACAACCCAGAACAAAAGGCAATGTCTTACCCATTTATCTGAGGAACTTATTTTTTCCATCATTTTTTGTTGCTTTTCAGTTCTTTTAAACTCCCACTCTAGATATAGTGGTTTACTATGAGAGGTCACCAGACATTGAGGTGATTTTTTCTCCTTATTTGACTCCTTCCCACCACTATTTGATCCCTTACTTTGTTCAGGACGGTGTATTTGAAAACGGAACAGCATCTTTATTATTTAGCCTATTTTTGATCACCTCTAGTTCTAGGATCCAGATAGTTCCCACAGAAAATTATGCTATTACCTAAATGACTTCACTGATTTATTTTTTCTCTTAATGTCTAACATCATTTCCTCTTTTCTAGCTTCAATATGTTACTCTTTGCAATTCCTCCTCCTTGCGTTTTGTAAATTATTATCCTCTCATAGAGTTAATAGGTGTCCTCTAGTGTGATTCAGAACGTTTTTACATTCATTTTGAAGGTTCTATTTTCCAGGCATAAATAACTATAAATGTAGTTATTTGTCCATGTTTATGGATGGGTACAACAGATGCTATTTCCTAGCAATGTCTGACTAAGTGACTGTGCCCACATATGAAGGAGGCAAACATCTAAATAACATAATTTATATCAATAATTATTGATAAGAGGTGCAAATGTGCCAATGCATAACATAGTGCTGCATGTTTCTTTTAAAGAAAAGTCAGATTATTTTTAGCCATGATGCCATTTTTTAAATACTGAGCTTATTCAGTCACTGTATTTTTTCCCTGTGGGACACATAGTCTGTTTTTTTTATATTTTTGCTTGTGAGAAATAATTCCTTCTTTGTTTAATGGCAAAATGCTCAGAGCTGCTCACTTAATTTCAGATACAGTCTTATTGGGTTATCTGATGAATAACAATTTTCATTCCCATACTTTTTATGGAGCATATGTGTTTTTTAGTTTTCCTTTTGAAGTGATACCTCAAAAGAAGATCTAAAAAAATGAAAGGGGGGACTTAATATTAATATAGCACTGATTCTGTGCATGCTGAAAGAGTGATTCAAAATTCAGCACCTCTAAATTTTTCACTATTTTAATGCTCCACCTTTTAACCTGGCTTTCCAATTAATACATAGTATAGCTCCAACAGTGTATCTTTGTAATGAGATCTCTTCAGGAGCATGTTCCTGGCTTCCTGGTGCCTCATCTGCCTCACCAGGATATTTCTACCAAACAATGAAACTCTTCATCACATACTAATAGGAATTTTGCAAACCTGGGATAGAGAATTCATGGTGTTTATTTCAAAAAGGAAGATATTCCTCCTCTAAGTGAACAGAGCAAGATCAAGATCAAACCTCTTTTGCAATTCATTACAATTTTTCAGTAAACGTACCTTTTGGTCACTTTTTCATGCATATACATAAACGCAAGGAAGGAGAAACAAATAAACTGATGGAAGAAAGTTTGTCATCTACCTTTTCTTCCATGGATGAGAAAGAGAGAAATGGGTTCTCTTTTCTGCTTGTATTCATGCCCAGAATTCTCTTTTCTGTAGGTGTATGTATTTGAAAAACTGCACTACAGGAGAGGTCGTACAGGGATAAGCAGAGAGTTTTCTGCAATATGCCCCTTACTGTAGAAGAAACGGTACCACGCAATATTTTACTTCATATAGTGTTTCTCAGAAGACATAGAAAGAAGAGAACAGACAATTTTGGATAATTGGAAGAGTGCTATAGAGTAATTAGTGGTACAGATTTACATTGTGCATAACAGCGTAAAATTTATCAGCATAACATATATGTATGAGGGTCTCTGGTCTCCTGAATTCTCAGCTAATACGCAATGAATGACTTCTAGATCTAATTATATATATATTCTAAGTGCTATAATATTGGTAGGTTTCTTACCTTTCTCTTTAGATAAAAATTGTGTTCCGTATGAAATATCTAATAAGGTATCACTGATGTTGGGAAGAAAAATGAAACCATTGCTCTTCCATCTACATTTGAAAATTTCCAGCAATAGGTCATGCTATAATGGAAGGCTATTGAACTTCCGACTCCCAAACCTGGACTGTAGTTGATAGATTGATTTAGATTTCTCATTGGATATTTTTACGTATTTAACATTTGAGAATACATTTCCCCATTGTACAAAGTGTGAAAATTGAGTCATCTTGAGTTGTTAACTACTGTCGTTAACTGTACAGTTAACTACAGGTCATCTTAGCTCATATTTAGATACATCAGCAAGAAGTTTTTACACAGTTGAATTTCAAAATTCCTGAGCAAACCCTTTATTATAAATTGGTACTAGAATTTAAAATATTGGCCTATAGGTTTGTCACTAGATTTTGAAATCTATAGCTTATGTCTTTGGAATAAAGCATTATTCAAGAGTCAAAAGAGTAAAGCTACTTCTTACTACATTTGATTTTAAACATCAATTTACTGCCCACAATTTCATTAGTTGTGGCATTTTTAAAAGTCCTGGTACTCTTAGTTCTAGTATTCAAAGCTCACAAATATAACAGATAAATTTACTCTATTGAACTGACACCATGAAACTATAGTGTACTGAGCAGCAGGGAACTTGTGGTATTCAAGGTTCTTGGCTACAGGCAGGAACATGCAACACAATTCAAACAAGGAGACATGCAAAGATTATTTAAACTTCTCTAATCCTTGGTTAGAGAAAGTATTCCGATCCTGCCTTCCCTCTGCCCCATGTTTCCCATGCTTTGCTCATTTTTGCGTTTAATTGCATGAGGCAAATAGCTATTGAAGTTTATGAAGACACTCATTTCCTCCTATAGAAGCAGTTATACGAAAAAATCTTCCCATCAGGATTACATTTTAATTGGACTGTATGATCCTTTTGTGAGGTACGTGAACCTCTTCTCCCTGTACACCCCTGAAATCTGGCTTCAGAAACACATATATAAACACATATACATAAGACACTATACTGATGTGCTTAGTTCTCTACATTGCAAGGCAGAGAATGAAAGAAAATCATTTCCCTCATTTCCCTTTGTTTCCTTTTCTAGTAACTGTTAAATCATAATAGCTGCAAAACTCATGTAACAAATCATCGTGTGCTCACGTTTTTCTTGTAGGCATGTACCAGACTCTACACAGTTTACAGAGTTTCATTTATTTATTGCCTTCTCTGCTATATGTATGTATATACTGTGATATAGTAGCTGACTGAATTGTACAGTTGCATTAATGAAAGATCAAGGAGCATTTGTTTCTACACTAGTCCAAGGGAGTACAAATAAGCCGGCAAAACTACTGGTAGATAAAAGTAAAAAGTGATTCTTAATTTGTTGTGTATTATCTGAAATTGCACACAAGAATTTATAGACCAACCATTTTAAAATGTGTTAATTAGTACTTTATAAACCAGAATTTTATCTTTAGCCATTCCTTGAAGTCAATGAAGTCAAACCATTGAAGAAGTTGGCTCACAATTCAAGAACTGTTGCAAGACGGTAGCCTCACACCACAGAATAAGCTTACTCTTGATTACCTTCCATTTCATCCACAGGAAATGGTATAAGAATTCTTTATGTAATACCTCATTCTTCTTATAATGCAGTTACTCTGAGATGTATTATATGAAAACAGGTTGAACTATACTTTGTGGGGTGGGTTGCTTTGTTTTATTTTACCTGAAGAGTCCAAAAGAAAAAAAAAAAGATATCTGACAGAAGCAAACCCAACCTTTCCATGCACTGGAAAGAACAGATTTGTGCTTGTATGTTTAGAAATTTTATGTTTGTGAACAATGAGCTTCTAAGACCCAATTTTGGGGTCATGTCGTAGTGGAACAGATCAAAGAGTGAACATAGGGATGCTGATAAAGACTTTGTAGGCTTTGTAACAACATTTATATAAAGATGTAATTGCTCTGTGTTTTTATTCCTTTTCATGGATTCAGCACCAAGAGCACAAGAAGAAAGACATTTTAGTAAGCTGTGAAGGCAAAGTGTTACAGAAACGAATTGTGACATACCTAAGTAGAAAAAAAACTTATAAACTTCTGTGAGACTTTTATGACTAAGGTTGATTGATGCTTTCACTTTTAAAACCAAATCCTCTTGTGAAGCTTATTTAGGTCCAATTCATAAACTTGTCATTTGTCAGGTCACAGGTCATATTTTATCATCCTTTATTCTTCATACATTTCAAGTTTTAATACGTATTCAGAGGTCTTCTTGAATTGTGAACCATTTCCTTCTTCTTTTGGGTATAAGAGTGAGAAAACCCAAGTATGTGAAAGACAGAGAAGACATGGAATTTTTGAAAAAATGGACGTTACATATCAGCACTATTTTATATGTATAGAGAAACAGAATTAAAATAAGTATAAGATGGAAAAATAACATTGCTCTAACTGATTTCTATCTAACGTGTAACCTTGAAAATTATAATGCAACACACCTCCCAGTCCCGGTCTCAAGCGATTATCATAACCATCCAGCAGACGGTCCAATATTCTAGTAAATACTGTGGTGTTGTCTTTAAGTTCGTCTTGTGATGAGGTTTGTCCATAGCTGAAATACAGAACAGTTAACACTGAAAAACTGTGATTCACCAATAACCTTACAAAACAATAATTCCACAATCTGTATAATCTTATTTATACTAGTTTATGGTCACAAAATCTCTTTCATAAAACAAGATTGTAGTGCTTTATAGAGTTATTTTAGTTAAACATTTTCTTCTTCAATTGTACATTTTTTGTAAAATCGTAGAAAACCAGTGCCTCTCTAGATACAGTGAGCAAATAGAATGTCAGTTCCTTAATGTTTATGTTACTATTCATTAATAGTTATAATATCTTAATATTTGTTCCTCAGTAAAAGGTTCATTTGTCAGCAAAAGACAATGTGTTTAATTCATAATAGCTATAAAGGGTTTGCATACGAAGAAAGATATAATAATTTAGAACACTGACACTTAAGTACTGAAATTAAATGCTAAAACAAAGATTAAAAAAATACAGAGATGTCTTCTTTATGAGTACAGAAGTAAATCAAGTGAGTGCACATTTTCATAGGTCAAGATACAATTTTGCTTTATTTCCCATTTTCCTTTAGCAGTTAGATTTCAAGGAATACCTCCAAATTTTCCTTACAAATGTATAATGAACCATCTGTTGATATGGAAATCCCTGATGTCTATAAAGCTTTGCTTACAGATCCTTAGCGTATATCTCTAACTCAGCCAAAGGTACTGAACTTCTGCTTGAACCAGGGTAAAATTGAGCTCTTTGAACTTTTATCAAGATCTTCCTTCCATCAACACAAATCAGAATGAAATCTTTGGGCTTAGTGGTTTCTGTCTGCTGTAAATGACATCAGAATCAACCTTTTTCTTAAATCTGAAACCTTTACCAAATACTCATGGATGATTCCCTTAATCATAGATTACAGTTGTCTTCAAGCCAAACCCAGTATCCCTTTTTCATTCATTGCTGGGAAGACTTCCATTATAAACATGTGTAGTCATCATGACTAAAAGCAAAACCACTGCTTTCCAAAACATCATTTTGTCGCACACATTGCTCCTGAGCTGGATAAAGAGTGCATTGCCAAAACCTTTTGTTAGGATCAGGTCTAGTCACAAAACAGATTCTTCCATTGGGCTGCTTGCTCTCCATACGGCTGCGGCGACACGCGGGTCTCAGTGCTCTGCCACTTGTTCCTGCTCTAACCAGCAAAGAACGTCTTTGTGAGGAATGTTCTCACATAGATCTGGTTCTATTAAAATACCTGTGAAGTTATTTTCTATAAGCTGCATCAGTCAAACATCCTCTGAGTATCCCACACATGTATTCTTGTATCAAATACAGAGAGAAGGAGGAGAGAGACCCTGAATATAGGCACTGAATGTAGGAAATGCTTCCAAACTATTTTGCAGTACAGGTTTGAATAAGTAACACTACAAATTGAAATTACTACAAATCTAAAACTGATACTCATAGAAGTTTTAATAACTTTTTTTTTTAATTTCAATAGGATGTGATTTTGTAGGGAACCATTTTCAGGGTTTTTTAATGCATCTAAATCACTCTTTCTAATGGAAAAGACGGAATCTCTAACAGTTTTTAAAAATATTAAGAATTTCCTCTACCTAAATTATTTACTTTCACTTAATTAAAAAAAAGGTTAATTTATATTTATTTTTCATTCCTACAGATGCATTTTAAGTCACAGGTGTTAATATTTTTTTCTTTTATGCTTCCTATATTTTACCAAATAACAAGTTCTTTTGCTGTCTCCAGTAAGCATTTCTTTCAAAGGATCATTCTTCTTACGCTTTATGTAGAATTGCAACACAGGGCTTTTCACTGGATTCAATTTTTATATTAACACTCATTGTCAATAAACAAGCTACTGTACATACATATCTCAAGGATAGCAGAAGGTCATCAGGATTAAGGTAGCAAAAGGATATAAAAACACTTCAGAAATTTTAGTGGTAAATAAATGAGTATGTTTGCAGAAGAGGCATCAGAAAGATGGACTAGTGGCAGTGCAGTCGAAAAGGATGCAGTACAATACACCGCTTCCATTCTGGGTGTCGCATTTGTCACTACCCTTACCTGTTCTTCCCACCATTTTATCAGAGGTAAAAAGCACCGTTAGGGCTGTTTCAAATTGACATGTGGTCACAGCAGGAGGAATGTGAACATTTGTGTACGTATAAAGTATACTGTAGCTCCAGAGGGACTGTGATTTTTCATTCAAAACATACATTAAAATAATCTTAATGCTGGCTTTTTATGACAAGAAGAGTGATATGGAAAGACTGTGTCTTTCTGTGTCACAGACACTTTATCTAATTCATCGGTTGTTTTTTATCATAAAGGAATAGCAACACTCCCAAAGAAAAGGCGAGGGAAGTTACTATGAAAAAATAGCTTTAGATACAGATACATTTAATGTAAGGTGTGTACGTTTTGAGGAAAAAGTGACTGTATGCGCTTGTGTTTTCATATTAAACCACAGTATAATAAAAAACTGTGCACTAACTCCATCTACAGGTCATTATAATAGTGACACACCATATAATTTTTAAACACTAGTCCAATGCATTTTAATTCTCGCTTTACGAATGCACATGCATACATTATAGATGTAATAAATATATGCACACACATATATGTACACATATCTATATAATAAACATGTTTTCACAAAATTCTGTAGCTAGGCCAGGTGAAGTAATTAATGAATACTTCAAATCTCCCCTTTTTTAATATATTATCAAAATAAAGGTATTTCTTCTAAAATGTCATGTTTATTCAATACAGCAATTGTATCGTGAATCAGCCGCTTTTATTTTTTTTTTATTGGGAGAGAGAGGGGAAGCACTTGGGCAGATGAACCTTAGCCCCTTTGCCCACTCCACTCTTTAAAATCTTCCAGGTAGCCAGAAGATAAGTTTATCTAGAGCTGCGAATGCATAAGGCACAAATACATCTCTTAGGGATCACTGCTGACAATACAAAATTTCTGCTGCATTTTGGTCATTAGGTAGCATTATTGATAGGACATTATTATTTTTAAAATACAGAAATATATCTGTGAGTCTTCTTAAACACCTTTACTGACTTTTGAATTGCAGAGAGTATTTAAGTATACTCAAAACTGCTTTACAGTCTTCAGTTAACCTACTAGTTGGTAGGTGAGGTGTTTTATGATTACAAATTGTTCCTAATACTAATGCTGGTTTTAGATTTCAATATGTATTCTGTAAACATTAAGTGCAGCATAGTCTTTCAAACGTAAACTGCTAGAGGGTTTGAGCCTACAAATTCTTCTTTATCCAAGTGGTCTCCCTTCACCAAGAAGGTCCACTTCAGATTTGCGAAAACAGCTACTAAATTAGGACACAGTCCTGACCAACCAAGAAGTAAAAGTTTTGCCTCTGCTTGCAGGGACAATAAAGTTACTATAAAGCACTTAAATGAGGTTTTAAAAAAACTTAATTACACTTTTTTCCCCTCTAAAGTAACTTGTATTTCTGAGCAGTCATTATGTAAGAGTAGAAAAGATTGCACAGGTGTTTAAGAGGTAGTTTTGTTTCAATTTGTTCCAGAAAGCTCTTGCTTCTTTTTCTTCACAATATTGAAAAAGGATGTTATGCAAACAAATTGTAGTTTTCTTTCAGTCTTTCCTTAGTTAGGTTTAGCTGGGATTTGAACAGGGATTAACTTCCCCCAATACACTTAGTAGTGGTGCAGTCCATACAGTATTTCTCTTATGCTGCTATATTAAATTAGGAATTCATAAAATATGTTGGTGCATTAAAAAGTATCTCCCCACCTTCTTTCAGTCAGTGCGTTCAGAAGGAGGCTCCAGGCCCAGAGGCAGTCACAAAGCACCAGGAATCTCTTCATGGTGGGCTCTGAAACTAGAAGGAAAATAATCATCAACGTTCCCTACGTCAAAACAGGTACCGTCAACAAAAATGTCCTCACAATACTATGGCTCATGTCATTCAGAATAAGGCAGCGTGGCCTTGGCTGTTCTCCTGTTTACCTTCTCTTGTAGACACAGAGACTTAGGGTGGGATTTATTTTAGGGTAAGGGTGTATTCTTGTTTGCATGAGTTAAAGCTGCTGTCCTCAAACTCAGTGGCAGTTCTTACTCAGTTTCTTCCCATGTTGAAAATGTGACAGGGTACCTCCATAACATTTCCAGATAACAAAGTGTAGGGTTTTTTTTGTTTGACCTGAACCAGCCTGAGTCTTTCCAAACCTCTTGGAAAGTGTCAGTGCGTGGTAGTGTGACTGAGGAGTGCGGTGCTTCCCTCACAGCCACTGCTTTGCTTTGATGTGATGGAAGCAACTTTCTTCTACAGATACTACCATTCTCATCTTCCCTGAAATACTAGCATGAGAGAAGGAGTAAAATGATCAGATTCTGACTCTGTAATCTGCTACTACATATGCACACTAATATTTTTGTTGGGCTAAAGGGCACAGTTTATAATCAAACCATGTGCTGACAACCTACACACCATCTCCTGAATCTCTACCACTCTCTGCTACTAGGAAATCTTTTTGCATTAGGAGCCTTCTCCTCCTCTCCAAATGTCTCCTGCCCTCTCTCCAGACTTCACTGAGTTACTCTCAGTTTACCTTTGCGTAAAAAGAAACACAACTCAGAAGGTTTCTTTCGCTTTCTAATAAGCCATAAAATACAAAGTTAGCTGATATTTGTGGAATCAGTGTTCCAGATTCAACTGATTGCTCAGGAGATGCTGCAGGTCCCTTTACATATATATATATGCTGTGTGCTGGAATCAGTCGATTTTTAGTATTCATTACATTAAATAAGAGCAACAAAATATGAAGCCTTTTTTTTCCCCCAGTAGTGAATTGGAGTTTTTTTAAATGCCTAAGCAAACGAAGCACTGTCCATGGAAATTTTGTACCTTTAAATAAAGCTACCCCAATTCACTGCACACTCTCAGGGACAATTTAAATCAATGAAATATCATTATGAAGCGGCATGTAAGCAATGAGATATAATTAATGCGTTTATAGGCAAATGATCGGCAGATAAGATTGAGTGGGGCTGAGCTAATCTAACTGGATAGGAAAGAGCTGGATGTGGCAGGAAAGTGTGGATAAAGATCTTCAGGGACGAGACTGCATCTTAAGTTGCCCTGTGACAGCCCCCTTACAAAGGGAAAGGCAACATCTGTGGCTTCAAAAATCCCTTTTTCCCAGTCCTGCCAACTTCTGCCTTTGCAAAAGGTTTCTCGGGATAAAGAACGGAAAGTGAATTATTCTGAACTATCTTGATCTGTTGAGTTCCACGACTGTTCTTCCTCCCAACACCACCCCCCCCCGCTTCAATAAACCCATACAGGCACTATAGATCCTGGAGAAAGAAAGTTTCCTGCAGCTGGAAAAAGCAAACGTTAACAAGGACTTTCAAGGAGCAATAAACACCAGCAGCCCCCCGGCCCCCGGCCTCCCCCAGCCCGCACCGCCTCTGAAACCAGCTCTGCTTCTCCCATCCAAAATGGGAGAATGAGCCACGCTTCTGGGAGAATTTCAGCAGCTCCCATTGAAAAAAAAAAGAAAAAAAAAAAAAAAGAAAAAAAGGGGGGGGGGGCGAATGGGGGATTTTGATGCATTTTTGACCCCCGGCGAGAGATTTGCCCATTTCTGAGGCGCCTATCGAGACTTGTTTTCCTGCCGGCATTTCAACTTTGTATTTCCCCCTCACCCCGAGAAAGCCACCCCTCCCACCGCCTCCCGCGGAAAAAAAAAAAAAAAAAAAAAAA
>NW_015090893.1:5407653-5408923 GCF_001431845.1 Calidris pugnax
AAAAAAACACAAAAAAACCCCCAAGCGCCCCAAAATCAGAAAACGTTTTCCAAGCGACCGGTGGAAACCAGTCCAGGCTGAAAAATAAATAATAAGAGAAATTAAAATGCCCATCGATCGCTGCGGATTTTCAAGCTGAAGGGATAGGGAAAAAAAATCACCCCGACCCGGCGGTACCTGCGGAGAGAGGGGAGAGGAGCCGCCTGCGCGCTCGGACGCGGTGCCCGCAGCCGGGAGCGCCCGGAGGGGTGCGGGTGCGTGTCCGTGTGTGCGTGTGTGTGCGCGCGTGTGTGTGTGTGTGTGCGCGGGGGAGCGAACGGCCGCCCTTACCGGGAGCCCCTCGGGCGCGGGTCCGCGGCGGCGCTGACCGGCTGTGCCGGGGATGCCCTCCCGCCCGCGCGGCGCGGAGGCTGCGCGGCTCCGGCTCCGCAGCTCACTCCGCCTCGGCCATCGCCGGCGCCGCCGCTGCTCCGCTCCTCCGGGCTTGGCACCCAAATTTCTCTTCCCAATATTCCGGCCGCCGCTATACAACAAAAGCTTTCTCTTTACCAAGACAGTAGTAATACGTCCCAGGGTAAACCGGATGTGAAATAGGCTGTGACTTCATGCCAGAGAGATTTTATTTTAGAAAGGAAGGTGGTACCAAGCTCTCATCTAGAGACCAATCCGCCCATTTTTTATATGCAGCACAATTTAACTTCCAGTGCTCTCGCCCTAATCCCTTTCTCTCTGGCTGCAGACTCAAATCCTTCTACAATCTGCAGCATTATTATTATTTGGGGGGGAGGCTGCCCGGCTGGGGGGAGGCTGCGCTGGGAATCTTTAGACACTTGTAGTTTACAAAACAGTCTATTTTAAGGGTCGTGCATTAAAAATATAACCGGTCTGCGTTAGCGTTCAACCTTTGATCAAATATTTAATCGCGGCATAAATATGAATGAAGCCTTGCTAGAAATGTAGAGGATGCAGTACTACGCGTGTGTGCCTATAGACTGTATGTACCTATAGAGACCCGGCGGTAGCCTATGGATGTAGCCAGCCGGGGACAGAGAAATGCTGTGCAGCCCTAATTAAACCCAGGGAACATGCATTTTGGGCGCACACCCGTGGGAAATCAGCTCCGGGACCTGGTGGCCCTCCCACACTTCCACACGCCTTTTATCGGTAGGTGCCACGTTTGCCCGGAGCGGCCCCGGGGCTCCCCCGAGAGCTGTGCTCGGGGGCTGCCAGCCCCCCCTGCGCCACCCTCCCACGGCCCCCCGGCCCCCCC
>NW_015090893.1:5408933-5536083 GCF_001431845.1 Calidris pugnax
GAACAGACTGGGTGAGCTCAGCGGGAGCTGATACTTGTGCGGAGAAACAAGGAGAAAGTTGGATGCATCAGGTCGGGGAGGTGTCGGTGTGCCAGGAGAGCCTCTCCCAGCCGCTCACCTCCCACCACAGGTGACCGTGCCTTCAGCTCAAGGCACCTTTCACCAGTTCCAAGCTTTCTGCAGAAATGTCAGGCACTGCTAACTGCCACAAAGACAGCATGGTCAGCTGCTTAGCTGTTTAGTGGAAAGATAAAATGAACTTCTCAGTCAACAGTATCTGTTAGTTATAAAGCACTACCAGCATCCATGGGGTGGAAATAATCCTTATATCACATGCACCTTCTGGATTTCAAATGCTCTCTACTTTCCCTCTTCCCCTCTCAATGCCATCACTGATCCAATTTCTGTCCCCTCCTATGATGCTGTTCCAAGGGAGGTCAAAATCCATATTTTTTTGTCAGAGATAACCTGAATTGGTATCCTATGTTACAGTTAAACTGTTGCAAGATTTATCCAGATTTTTGAAGCAAATATTGCATATTCTACTCATCCTCAAGAAATACACAATTTGTTTGTCTTTGTAACAGCATGAGAAGGATTTGGTGTGACCCAACAAACCAATGACATTCATAGCTAAGGCTGGCAAAAACTTCCAAGGTGGCAGTCATTTTGGATAAGTGCCTGACTTATAACAGTCTAAACGCTGCAATGATTTCCCTAAGCACAAAGAAAACAGAAATTTTGTTTATCAAAGTCCCCTGGTGTGCCAAGCACACCCAGTTATTATGATCAGCATTAAATAGCCACAGATTATTTTTAAGACTTGCAATGGACTTTTTGCTGAGTTTCCTGACATTTCAAATGCAGTTCATCTCATTTTGATTCAAGGTTGTTAGCAGTGCACAGGAAAGTAGGGAACAGAAAAACCTACTGACTTCCCAAGGGAATTATAAGTAGTGACTTTTCAGATCACTGGCACATAGACATACTCAGTGGCTAGAGATGTTTTCCAAATATGCAGTGTTTCCTCTTCCATTTGCTCTTAGCTGACATAATTTACTGTGTTTCTATTCTTGCACTGAAGCATGAGGGAGTTTTGCTTAAGCAACAAGTAAGTTGAGGTACTCAGAGCTGAGTTTACAAAAACAGCACAAGGGATTTTTATTAAAGTGCATGGACATTCTGTGTCTGTAAAACCACTGAGATTCCTTGCCCTGCCCCTAGGGAATTATATTATCTACAATGACCTTAAACTATTTTTTCTGGATGAATAATATATATTTGCAAAATTAAATAAAGGTTCAACGTAGCTCCAGCATTTCATTTTCCCTTTCATTTCTCATGAGCAAAGGTAGCTAGACAGACAGATGGGCTGAAAAGTGAATGATTGAATGGGTAGAGGTTCATGTACCTCTGTGCACTAAAATCTGAGCAAGTGGCCAGTTGAAGTAGTTTCAGAGCTAATGAGACACAATCTTGCACCCTATATTTTTTCTTCCTGACTTATGTTAATTAGTATATAAACAATGACAACTGTTTTTATTTTAGCACCGTGTCAAGGGTTACACAGTATGGTCTTTAGCTCCCTGGACACAATTGCTGCATGCCAAAGGATGATATGTTTTTCTGAGTTCTCCCTGGGTGAAAATATTGACCTAAAATTGGAACTTGCTCATTCTCTCTCTAATTCTCATCTGCTCAGAAAGTAGGACAAAACTATTTTTCCTCCATGACTGAGATTCCTGTCCATCAGTGCTCACACGTAACCCAGATTTTCCCTTTTCTTTTCAAGGGCTGTTATCACAGTTATCATGTCATTCCATAGTAAATGCTAAAAATATTCAGACGAAATGAAACAAATAGGCTGTTTTATGATAGATTGTGCTAACAAAACAACTGTCTTTTAAGGAAAAAAAGCACCCCACTATAAAAGAAAACATCTAGTCTTTTAAAGACAAATACAATTTGTTACCAACAGAAATACTCTTTTGAAGAACAAGTGCTAAATGGGAGATATATGTCTTGGAATTCTTACTTTTTCCCTTTCCCATCCAAATTCCACTGACCTAATCCAAAGACCGCTAAGGGTAATGCATTTTTCAAATAAGTCCATCTGTGGGTTTCAGGCACCTAAATTAAGAGGATAACTTCAAAAATCTCAGGCTATACATAGGAATGTGTATATTACCAGTGATTCTTAGTGTCATATGATTTCATCCCTGAATTAATTGTTCAAATGAGAAACAGAAGATGTATTTGAACTTAACATCTCCAAGTAACTCAATATTAGGGGATGTGCACTCTCTGGATGGTTTTACAGTCACATTTGGGAATTGAAGAAGTCAAGATGACCTAAGTTCTTTTTCAAGCCAGCTTTATGATTCCATAAAGTTTTCAAAAAGAGGCTGTCTCTTTCATGTTACAAGGTAGTGCAGACCTAAATCCTTTAAAAACAATATTATTAAATCTAAACAGTCAGCCAAAGTGAACTTGGCACAGCTACTATGTGCAACGCTTTGAACTTTGATGTTAGTGGAAGTGATTAGTAGCAATGAAGTTAAACCAATAGAATCCTATTTTGGTAAATTTATTAAATGATAGATTGAAATAGAGAAAGATTTTTAAAATAGTTAGAACTAATTTTGCTTTTGAATTTCTAGTAAACACTTTTTGAAATCTGGCCTATTCCATAGGCGCCTGCCTCCTCTCTGTGTATATATATATACATAACACACATACAGAGAATTTACGTAAGTCACCAGGGGAGAATTTATTGTGTGTGTTGAGTTTTTTATCATGTTGGGTTTAGTGTGTACAAAATATACACGTTTTTTTAGTTTAGGAATGTATATAAAACAACCAGAATTCCACAGCAGAATGCTTTGACACAGTGTGTCCTGAATAGCCAAGGGATTTGAATCAAGCAAATGAAACTCAGAGATTTACTGGCATACAGCAGATCAGATAAAGAATTAAAACAGAAAGACCATCTGCTCCAAAGCTTTGAACTCTGTTATTTACAAGTCCTGCTCGTGTGATTAAATGGAAATATTTTGTTAGAGATACTATTTGAATTTGATTTCTAATATAATGTGTTTCGAGAAAATATTGGAGAATAGTTGTTGACCCTTTGGTACACATAATGAAATTCAGTTGTTAACTTTTTTTCCCCCCCTTTAATTTAGAGCCACAGTCAAGAAAACAGGATGTATAATTGTCAACTACTGTTTTTATAAAAGGCAGGTAGTGGTAACAAGAAAAAAGCTCACTCTTATTATGCCTCTTTCATTTTATAGTAAGGTTCTATTCATTGCCTCTTTCCTCTTCAAAAAATTAGTAGAAAGAGAACTTCCAGGGAAATACAAATAAGAATCTTCCTGAAAAAAAGTTGCACTATTTTCAAAGACTCAATCTGAGATACAATGCCCATTAAAGATATATGAAGGCTCTTTCTAGATTTGTGTTGAGAATTGAAAGTGGCACTTCTTTGAACAGATTATATATTAAAAATGGAATAAAGATCTAAAATAGCTGATGCCCAGAAACTTAGAGCTGATGGCTGTCTCTTGAATTTAAAAGTCTCCAAATACAATATTTCAAACAGAAAACCCAATTACTTACAAGTTTCTCAGATTTTCTAATCCACAGAGACAACAATTTATTATTCCTTGCCACACTGTTGCCAAACATCATCTCGGAATTCAATCCGTAAAGCCAGAAATGGAGGATTCTCTCCTAGATAATAATAGGATTTCTTGTCCTATGTCAGTAAGGAAGAATGGAATAATAATCTGTTTTTTAAAAAAAAAAAAAAAAAAACACTGTGGAATTAATGAAAACTACCAAAAAGAACAAAGGTCACAATTGGGAGCTTGTGGGGATTACAAGAGCCTGATAAATCCAGTGGTGATCATTGACGAGATCTTTTTCAGGAGGCTTTTCCTGCAGCAGCTGGATTTATCTATCATGGAATACAAGTGCCATATGTGTTTATCTCCTGTGCTCTAAGTCACTGCTTCTGATGAGGTGAAGTCTTGCCTAGAAATCTACAGCCTCCTGGAGCTCTCATAGCACCTTTAGTATAAATTCAACACACCTTCTACAACTAGGAAGCATTCCCCACAAAAAGGGAGGAGTGTGCTCTTTTGCTGTCCTGGTGTGGATGGCATTCAGTTACCCTTCAGAAATAAGAAAATAATTTTGTGGCTCACTGTCCTTCGTGCTCTGCATTTGGAAGAACAGGTTAGTTTGCACTCAAACCTTAGAATTATGACTTGTGGTTTGATATAGTTAATGACAGTTCATATTCTTATGGACCAATGAGCTAACCTGTAATTTCTTATTTTCTTAGGCAATAGTATTGATCCATAATGATGATTTTTCCTAAAATCAGATAGGATAAAATTCTACGTAAGCAGAAGTTCTAGATTATTTGAAGTTCCTGAAGATTAATACTTTTTTCCTTTTAAAAATTTATCCAACAATACAGTGTTTAGTGCATTAATAAGCCCTTGTTACTTATTACTTGTGGATAAAGAAAATAAGTGACTATGAAAAGAAAGTGAGCAAAGTAAAATAAATATTTCAGAGATAAGAAACAATAAAATACACTTAAAGAAAAAAATCAGTAGGGAAAAATTCAGTACACCATTGTCCTACTATAAATGTTTGCCTTTGAACTAAAAGATGCAGAGTCAGAATATCTCAGCCAGAATTCAGAGTGATGCTTAAAATGCATTTAAATCCATCCCTATTGAGCCAAACACTTAAAAATCCACTTAATGCCATGGGTCATAAATGTTCTTAAACTTAAATGTGTTACACTAGGCTGAATTTTGTTGCTTTGCTGCTTTGGAAGCCAAATACCCTGCTGACTTCTTAGGTGACCTTGGACACATTTAATTTCTCTGCCTGTCTTGGTGCCTTTATCTAGCCTGAGAACATTGCAACCTGTGAAGTTCAATTAGCCAAAATTCCTGTAGATTTCAGTGAGTGCAGTGTAAAGCTAAAGTTTTCTTGCAAATACTGTTTAGAAACCTCAGAAAAGTTTGTAAAGCAAAGGTAATGCACACAGGTAATGCTTGTCGGGTGCTGGGTCCCACTGTCGTTTAGAAGCACAAAGTGTTTGATTCACCCATTCCTTCTACTCGGCTGCCTTCCTCACTGCTTAGAGATGGTGACAAGGAGGCTCTTCAGGTGATTTTATCTTCCAGTTGGACACACCATATGCTTCCTGACTGCTGGTTTCATTGCATGGAGAGGCAATCTTGCATGCAAGTGTCCACTTCTAAAGGTTGAAGTCTGCTGGAGGAACAGCAGGGTCAACATTTAAGGGACATTCAGGTTTTTAAATTTAATTTTTGTGTGATCTGCTTAGTGCTAAAAATCCAAGTGTAGTCAAACATAGCAAATGCAGATGAGGGATACACCGGGACAATCACTAATGGAGTGATGTAGTAGTGGTATGAGTTTATGCTTAGCTGTTGCACTCATCTCTTTTAAGGTCTTATCCAAAAGATACTAACACAACTCTTCTGCATTTTCCTTCCATTTAAAAATTATTTGTGTTTGGTTTTATACGTACCGAAAATTACTCAGCCAAAACCTATGCAACACAAACTGCTGTGCTGCCCATCGAATGTCCAGGTGCTGGTGGCAGTCGTTTGCAGGCAGTATAAGGGCAGGGCAGGTTAGGTGCAAGCTTTCCTCCAGCCCAAGGCTCCCAGTTTCTACATGTTTGGCTTTTAAGGTGGGTTCTTTCTGATTTCTTCTGTGGTTTGTGGTGTTTGTTTTTACTGTTATAGAATAAAACCTGATTTATACGTTTTGGATTTCCTTGCAGAGCCCCCAGTGTTAGTCAGGCAGAACTGAAATTTTGATGTTGGCTGGAGAGCTGCTTGATGAACTTGTTTTTGGTTTTTTTTCTCATTGTAATATACTGATTCAAATAAATATATTGTTTCATTTATGTCGCTCATGGAAATATACCTCACAATTGTTATATTTATATGCCAAGCTTTGCAATATGAGATCTGCATTTACAATAATTTGCATATATGTTTATATTATATTAGGAAATTATTGTTTTAATTCAAAAGCAGCTGACATAATTGTTGGGCTATAAAGGCAAAAAACCCAAACAATTTTAAATCAATATTTTTTGGACATTGTCAATGAATGTAAATATTAGTTAGACCTGAAACTGTTGTAATTTGAATCTGTGCTTTATTCTAAGGGAGAGCTATAACAATACCTTTTCTGAAGGTCTGTGTTAATCCAAGATGATCCAAGTGATATTTTAGAATGTAATCAATAATTTTTATGTTGAATAGCTTAAACAGTTTAGTAGGAGTAAGGATTGGCTCCCCAGCACACATAAACTGGTACAGCTGTGCTGAGTTCAGCTGGGTTGTTGAAGTTATTGTGGATCTGGTCCCTGCCTACTACCCTGTTTAAACAAACTAAGCAATTGCTATAAAGAGCTCAGCTTGTTCAGGTGATATGTGAAAAGGCAGTCAACTTAATATGAAGTCACACGTAGCATTCATAGTCTTTACTTGCTGCTTTCATAAAACTGTTAATGTTTACCTAATCTTTGTAGCTTGGATAGTAAGTGTGCACTTTTACTTCTTTTGAGATTCCGTGTACCAATATTAGTTTATTTTTGTTTTAGAGCTCAAACTGTTGCTTATGAAAATGATGAAATGTGCCTACATAGAAACAGTGCCTCTTCAGTCAGTAGTGATTCTGTAAAAAGGAGCATTGAGCCTTTGCTCTACCTTACTGCTGCCAATCAAAAGCAAAGCAGTTGAGATGAGAGCAATATTCATGCTAACAGCCACTGGTGTGACTGGGAGGGAGACTACTTTTTGACTTGTGTTAGTTCTGCTGTGGGGAGAACAGCTCTGTATTTTTGAGAGTAATTCAGTGGTATGACTGTGGAACCATCTTCTTGCTTACCACTGGCTGCCCTCTCTGAAGGGAAAGAGAATGTACAGGCTCTAAACGAAGAAATGTTATTATTAGCAATATTGCACAGACCGACAAGAAGGTTGTCTGATACTCATCTTGTGGTCAGGTAGCAGGTAAAGGAGTCAGGTGCTCATTTTGAAAGTAAAACTCTGCTCTGCAAGTTATTAAAGGCACGGTTCATCTCACCTGTCTTCAGCTGTGACTAATTAGATCCCTAAATTCTCATGTAGAAACCATTTGTAATCAACAGAGCGATAAGATGACTCAGTTTACTTTTTTAAGAGATTATTGAAATGAAATGAATAATTTTTTCATAGGCATATATCCCATTCTACTAGACAATACTAATAAGCATTTAGCTAAAACTTGGTTACATAAATGTAGTAAAGGATTGTGAAGTCAGGCCTACAAAATACTGCTGCTGTTCTGTAACGGTTCTGGCGGGCTGTTTTTTACAGTTTCTTATTTGTATCTGATCAATTGATAGTTCAAGAAAAATATCCAACACAACAGTACTTTGATACTGAGCCAGGTGTAATGCTGTGATGATATCCTCTGTTTTTTCAGGATAAAAAGCCCAACCATGTTGCTATATGAGAGCAGATTTTCCTATTAAAGCTCAAAGGTTTTTATTTTCTAGGTAGCATAGCAGAATCATACATGTATTAGAAATTCTTGCAATTTAAATGCTGAAAAATAATAAAAATTAGAATATACTTTAAAAGCAAACTTGAAGACTTGATTCCATGAGATATCTACCACCTTTAAAGTAACAAAGAGGGTGTATTCCCAGCTGTGCATTGCCCTGTGGCTCATGCACATGTGCTGACATTGTCCATGCACTGTAGGAAAGACCTACAACCTACCAAGGGAAGATGCCAGGAAACATCTTAATTCTGAATTCAGGGAGCATCTGAGAATTTCTTAGATAATGCTGAAAAGTATTTATGATAGGGAATCATAAATGGAATAATTAAAGCAGCAATTGTACTCTTGATTGCTTCTTCTGACCTGATGAATACTTACTCATAGTGGCAATGTCCACTGTAGAAAAGCACTTGAGTCAAAGATAGCCTTAGCTAAAAGATGCATTTATGCTACTGTTTTATTCTTACTGTGTGGCCTTTTGAAGGAAATCTGGCTATTACTATTTGCTGCAATTTTGCTTACATCAGGGAGGAGTCTCAGAACATGGAAATTGAAGTAATTACAAATGAAACAATATCAAGTGATAGTCTCCAGGCTTGTCTGATATGCTCCAATAGCTAATGGATATTCAGCCCATGGGGCCAGAGAAGTGACTCTGTCAAAATGCATAAGGGTTGGGTGCTGATCCAGAGCATCAGCTGTTTTTGTTTTAGACATCTCCATCTACTGGTTTATGGTAGTTGATAATGCAAAGTCAGCCCATGATAATCCCGTATGCATCATAAATCTTGTTTGGTATTAATTCCCTTTACCTTTTGTTGTGTATTTGGGACTAATATTATAGATATTAGACATACCAATATCCATGTCCTCAACCCTCAAAATTCTTTTAGGGCGTGGATCTCCAGATACCTGTGTGTGGTAAAGCCAGCCAAGCATTTCCCTGATTTAGAATGTTGTCTCCATGATAGCAGCACAGAGTTCTGTCTCTGTTTCCCTGCAAGAAAAGGCCTTGGCTGTGTAGAATTGTCACTGTTGTCTGCCTCATCAGATCTGCTCATTGTCCTAAGTGTATTAACTGTATAGGATTTTCAGTAGGGTTCTATTATCAGTTCTGTTTTTCCCTTCCCTGCTGTATGCTGGCATTTTAATGTATATTATTTGGAAAAATGAGATCAATCATGTAGATTCATTGAGCAAGTACAGTTGAGCAGTTTGGGCAAGAGTCCTTTAATTTTTGGGGGGGTTGATATTTTTCTTAAAATAATAGAAAGTACCTTTTACAAAAGCAGTCTTTCTTGATAATTATTTAAAACAGCAAAGTCAAATACTTGGAACGGTTGGCTCATCTTCTCTAGCAAGACAAGGAATTTACAGTCATGTAACCTGCACCTTGCTCCCGCTTCCCTTCTGATACAGACCTTTCAGTTTACCCTGTCAGAGTTGGACCAAAGGTCCTTCTGTAGAGGTGGGATAATGGAGAATATCCTGTGGAGTCATGTGGTATGACTAGAAAGAGCTAGAATCGGTGTCTCCAGTTGGTGTGTCTGTGTACTGAGAACCATTCGACAGCAGAATGAAGAGCTTTAAGTACAGTTAGAACAGTACAGGCTATTATCAGGAATAAAATACAAAGCCGTTTTTGAAAGCTGAAGAATTACCTAGCTTTTTCTTTACTTGCATGATTCTATAAAGCCATTTATGGAGTTAATTATTGATTTATTTGCATAACTTGGAATGTCACTCCCCTGTGAGCTCATCTCCTATATTCTGATGGGAGTTAGGGGAAGGAAGGTTGGATTTTCTTGTCTTCCATTTGTCTCTTTAGAAATAAGAAGAAAATATTTTGATTCTTTGAAGAAAACAAACCCCACAATAGCTTCAGCACCTGACAATAAACATCTCTTAAGCACTGGTCTACAAATGCTATGAAAACATCCGTCCCTAAGCATGTTAGTGATGCCGCTGATTTCATCAAGACTGCCTACAATATTCCTGTGGCTTTTTAAATACAACCTTAAAAAGGTTTCTTAGATGTTCTGTGTTGGATATTGCTATAAGGGTTCCCCCACCTGAAAACCATTGGCAGAACTTTATAACAATGGTGAGATAATTTCTCTTTCTGACTGTGTAAATAATCACTAAAAAAAAATAATCAACTACTACAAGAAAAAAAAGAGGCCGTTCATTTATATTTTAATTTATAGATTTCAATTTTTATATAACAAGCACTAGCCATTTAAATACTGGGACTGAGCTTACTTAAATAATTCCAAGACAGAAAAAAGAACATAGCTTACTCCTCAGCAAACTAATTGTCTACATGTACAAGCTATTGTCAGAGTAGAACTTATTCTTGAAAATAACACAGAAAGCGTTTAAAATACAAAATTTCTTCAGCTGTACCTCCTAGAATATTTATTGTATGTATATACTTAGATATAATTTTATTTACTAGTGCAATGTCAGCATGAAATAGCATGTGCCAGAAGCTCAAAACTAGAAGCTTAGTTTTAAGCCATCTTTAGTGAAGAAACATAGGTTATACAGTTTCACAACTGTTAGCCTGTTTTATTTCTTTAAGTTTTGATTTATTCAAAATATTATACAAAAATGGGAAAAGGATGTACACTAAATATAATTACTGTTATATAGTGAACAATACTGCTCCCAACAATGAACAGAACAAAATACGGGTTGGAAGAATTTCTGTGCTAAAATAAGATTGTAACACAGGGAACTATTCATCCAAGTAGATTTTACAGAGTTATAAAAAGAAACAGGTTTTGTAATTAAGCTGAATGAATGCATTTTTTTTTCAGTATACTAAGTTAACATCTTCAGAGCACCTTTAGAGCAACTTCTATGACAGAAAAGGTATTTAAAGGACCACTGCAATGAAGAATGACTGACAATATGGAGCAGTACAGAAGGGGCCTCGTTAGTTTTTTGCAGGAGGATAAAATTGGACAGCTAGAGCTTTCAGAGGGCAAGAGTCACCCAGTGTAACAAGGAAGTCTTCATAAGAATTGTGTCTGTTAAGCTATTACATAGCAAACATTACAGTGGAAATTTGAGTGAGAGGTGTCTTAAGATACTGTGGAGAGATTTGAAATATGTTTGTAAAATGTCCTATCCTCACAGAATTATCTGCTAGGGAATTCAACATAGAAATACAAAGACACAGACAGAGCTGTCCTGATAATGAGTAATAAGCAAATACTTATTTACTGTAAGACATTCTTGTTTGATAGTAATGATGGTATTGTGGCAAGAATTCAGTATCAACATCAGATGCTTTTATGTCACTCATACAGTAGAAATAACCTGGAAGGTTTTTTATGCATTAATTTGGAAGCTGTGCTTTACAGTACGTAGTGAAGCTATTAAGCAGTAGTAAGGATCCAGAACTGAACAGGTATTTCAGATAACTGTATTTAATCTTCATTAAAAATTAGCAGAAGAAATCAACAAAAGCCAACTACAGAATTAAATTTATGTTGACGCTTTTTAAATTTGCTGGGAAATATGCTGGATTGTTCCATTGCTACAACCATGTAAGAGCCACGTGCCATGAAACACTGTCAAATTTGTATTAGAAAAAATTTGCAGCATTGTTAGCAGGTCTGGTCTTGAACTTGCATCCATAATTTTTGTAAGCCATAATGTTTGTTAAATTCCTCTACAGAAATTGCTCTTTAAAAGAGCATTAACATTATGGAATTTTAATACATGCATTATATTCTCAACTCCTGGTCTTAATCTCCCAGCATCCTTCTTTAACTATTAATACATTTAGTTAAGTAGCTTCTTATACAGGGATAGAGAGGTAGTAACTGTATGGCGTGGATAAATTACAGAAGAAATTGAATATTCCAAACATCTATTTATATTGTGACACTTTTTATTAACTCAGAATTTGCAATTGTTTGTGTAGGATAGAAACTACTCAAAAATCAGAAAGTAAATCAAGATTTCTGAAATTCAGTGCAATATCATGACAATCTATGTTTAGCTATTGTAAAATCAAGACTTTTATCTTTGGTCTGGTTTTGATATGTAACTATAGTTGCATTTATAACTCATGGCCTAGGTTAATAAGGATCTCCCTAAAACAAAGCTCAGGGAGCTTGGAAAGTTCTGTTGATCTTGGATGCTGATTAGGCAGAGAATGGGTATGTTCTTCCTCTCAATTAATGCAGTTATAAGTGACATTCCTGTCTCTTGGCCTTTTATGCGTATTTGCAAAGTCCTGTGTCAGAATTTATATAGAGACTTGCTTGGGATATTGGCACTTGTCTTGCTCCCACTTCAAAGCCTCTCCCAAGAATCTGCACAAGACTAGCACAGGGCAGAGTAGACAGATAACTAACCTTCCCAGGAAAAATGTCTTTTAGGATCAGATTTGCAGGTCCTATAATTTTTTTTAGTAACACTATTAAGAGAGCTATAAAACCACATGCACTCAAAATACCCTAATTTTTCTTCAGTATCTCCAGAATTTCAAATCATAGAATAGTTCAGGTTGGAGGAAACCTTTAAAGGTCATCTAGTCCAACCCTGCCCTGTAATGAGCAGGGGCGTCTTCAACTAGTTCAGGTTGCCTGTCAAAGCTGACCTTGAATGTTTCCAGGAATGGGGCATCAACCATCTCTCTGGACAGCATTTCACCACCCTGATTTGTAAAAAACGGCTTCTTTATGTCTAGTCTGAATCTACCCTCTTTTAGTTTAAAACCATCTGTAATGAGCAGGGGCATCTTCAACTAGTTCAGGTTGCCTGTCAAAGCTGACCTTGAATGTTTCCAGGAATGGGGCATCAACCATCTCTCTGGACAGCATTTCACCACCCTGATTTGTAAAAAACGGTTTCTTTATGTCTAGTCTGAATCTACCCTCTTTTAGTTTAAAACCATTAGCCTTTGCTGTAACAGGCCCTGCTAAAAACTTTGTCCCCATCTTTTTTATAAGACCCTTCCAATACTGGAAGCCTGCAATAAGGTGTCCCCAGAGCCTTCTCTTCTTAAAACTGAGCTACCCCAACTCTCTCAGCCTGTCCTCACAGCAGAGGTGCTCCATCCCTCTGATCATCTTTGTGGCCTCCTCTGGATGTGCTTCAACAGATCCATGTCCTCCTTATATTGGGGCCCCAGAGCTGGATGCAGTTCTCCAAGTGGGGTCCCACCAGAGCAGAGAGGCAGAATCACCTCCCGCAACCTGCCGACCAGGTTGATGTCATCTTTTGATGCAGCCCAGGATGCAGTTGGCTTCCTGGGCTGCGTGCGCACATTGCTTGCTCATGTCCAGCTTTTCATCCTAGCCCTAACAAAACAAGCCCCAGCATTAAATTAATCCTCACTTTTCCAGCGAAAATAAAGTAGATTCTTTATAATCCACATGTATTCATTTTAAAACAAGAAAAAACTTCTTTTTTTTTTTAAAAAAAAAAGGCCCTTCTTTTTGTTCTTCACAGAAGTACCAGGAGATCTGCTGACATTCATATCCTGTCTTGTGAGTCCAGCCAGTAAAGCCAGTAGGCAGAATTAAAGCACAGGGACTGACAGAAAACATGAAACTTCATTTGTATTTCTTTCCCTTGCACATTTACTTTTAGAGAACAACCAAACTTTTTTTTTTACCTTAGATTTTCATGCCATGGTTTTTCAAGTGACTGCTGTATTTCTCCCACGTTCAAGGAAGAAACCCTTTGTGTACAGTATGATAGTATTGACTGTCAATATTTGTGATTTGTATGTCAAGGTATAAAACTTGTATGGATTGGCAAGCTTCTTCAGGGTGTTATTTTTCATCAACACAATGAACAAGAACTACATTCTGAAGATAATGTGCATCAGATTTCAATAGGAAGGGAATAATGTCAGCTCTCTGCCCTTGATAAAATACAAGGACCTGACATCAGTTTGATCTTATTCTTTGACAAGACTGGCTCATTGCCTCTAGAAAAACTGAAAAACACTCTGTAAAACTGGACCTTGTGGTACCTGGATGTGGAATTATATGCTCAGAAGTTTGTGTTTCTGATACAATGCTTGGGACCAGATTAATCTAAAAGTGTGTGTGCTATCAAAGGAAAACTGAGCTATTCTTGTGACAATTTTTTTGTAGCTGGAGAACATTATTATGGTAAGGAAACTTCTCTCACCCGTGCTATTCACTCTCAGCATACTGTATACATACATACATATATGAAATATATCTAATAGCCAGATGGCTGAGAAGCTGCCACAAAGGTGGGTTGCAGCTGCCATTTTATGATGGTGGTTTAAAGGTGTCATAGCTTCCTATTTCCATGGTCTGCAAGCAGGGTGTAATTCTGAAGCACAGGACGTAGCTTACACCAGGCTCCACACTCGCAGGACCAGGCAGCACAGCAATTTCACACTGCAGTGAAGTCTGAAGCACAAGCGTATTCTTAGTATGAACACTCCTGGGGATGCAGCAGCTGTAACAGTGAAGAAGTGCTACATACGAGTTCTTTGTCCAAGAGTTTGCCCAGTCTTGTAACCGGAGGGGATGTAAGGGGAATACATGTTTCCTCCCAGGCAGCTCATGGACTTATCCCCCATGGCCATGTTTCTTGTTTGAATTTTGGCAGTGTTGCGCAGATCCCAAGATTCTTTGGGTAAGGTTAAAGATACAGTTCCAGATTTACCTTCAGTATCGAATTTCTAATACTTATTTCTACATCTAACCTTAAGCAATGTGTTAACACAAGGCTTTTGTGAAAAATTATGTTCTCGTTAGGGTTCTTCTCTTTAGCTGACATGCTAGCACATATTCACAGGAAAACTGGGTTTTCTGGGCATATGGTAGGACTCAGATAAATAAAGAAATGCAATGCTTAAAGATAAGGTCCAAATCTCCTAAGTTTTCTGGCAGTAGGTGCCTCTAGCAGCATGCTGGGGCATGCCAGCCTTATTTCAGAGAGACACCACTAAGGAAACTTTATAATACAGTGTCATGACTCTCTAGGTCTTGAAAACCTTCCAACCAATTATGCCACCAACACAACTGAAACCAAGAGGAAGAATGTTCACTGATATCAGAGGCAGACAGATTTGGTTGATTTATTTTTAACCTGCTTAAAATAATGAAGTCAGCCAAGATCATGTGTGAGGGCACTGTAATGTAATTGAATCCATTTTGGGGAGCAGGTATTGATAACAAAGGTGCTGGAAAAAGAATTAGGTAGTCAAAAGGACATCTACTTAAAAATGAACTTTCATTTTCAAGTCTCGTTAGACCTTCTAATGAAGAGTACTTGTATATACTGCTAAATATACTGCAGAAAGTATAGTGGGTCTTGGTGTGATTGAATAAATTGAATGCCAAAAGTTGCTCATGGTCATGCTTTAAACAGACTATCAAGATTGTTTCTTTATTTAGACTATGCCATGTAAGACATGGCAAACTCAAACAGAATTTGAATGCATTTTTTGGATCTAGTAAGCCTTTAAATGTCTCAGAGTTTCTCCATTATTGTTAAGGTTACATTAACATAATAAAAAGGCAATCTCGCATGTATACTTTATCCTCATAGAGTATATATAAGTCCTGGTCTTTCTTTGAAACTTAAAATTGAATGTTCTTTTACGTAAACATTTCTTTGCATTACAAAAGAGCATAACAACATTAAGTGGAAAAAAATACACTCAAAGACAGTCAAACCCACACATTGGCTGATGTATCCTCTTTGTAGGAAAAATTGATTAAGTTAAGGTTTGCTCTTGAGAGTGTTTAACAAAACTTGGCATTTAGTTTAAAACAATTCTCTATTATCTCTGAAATACCTTAATTAACCATTTCTCAGAATTAGTAAAATGCCATTAAATTTTATGTTAACTATCCAACTCTTTACATAATATTCCTCATGTTATAAATTATGAGTGGAGGTTCTGCCATCAAAGTGATTTCTAGCACTCTCCATCCCTTACAAGGACATGCAGGTTTGTTAACAGCGTTTTCTCCAGGGATGGTGACATAATAGAGTCACTGGAGTCTCTGATAAGAGTTCATGGGTTGTAGTAGAAATGATGCACTTTAAAAGTCACAAGGAGGAACAGTCAAGGAAGAAAATTTTTTTTTCTTGCATTTTTACTTAAATTTCAGTACGGAAGAGCCTTCTTAAAATGCAGTAAAATGTGAGTAAGTATTTTCAGAACCAATCTGTTCTGGTACCAGAGTAATATTATTCAAAATATAAGAAAGAGTCTTGCAGGTACCAGTGTCTTTGGTCTAATCACGCAATTAAAGATGCTGAATTGCATATGGATTTTTCAGGATGAGATGCAAATGATATAATAAATAGATTGAAATTGGGCTGTCTATAATTAAAACAAAACACAAGTCTTTAAGTGCTTCCCAATTTTAGTCAATGGCCAGGTAGAAGTGTTCAATTTGGATATGAAATGCTTATTGCTTGATTCTGTGATTATAGAGTACGGTAATTAAAGGCTGATGAATGATTTATTAGTTCTCTTAAAATATATACCATCATTTTAGTTTAGCTTCTGCTCCTGTTCACTTGCTGAGCTAACTATAGATTTGAAGGTTTGGGGGCTTTGCCAGAGATTGTATTGTCTATATTTATAACACTTTAAAAAAGGTATCAGTTGGTATTTTAAAAGGTAGTTTTCATTAAGCTTCTATTCTTCTCTCTGCTAGTCTCATTCCTATTTTGTGCTCAGCATAATCAAATATAAGCACCTATGAGTAGTGAAGCAGGAGACACCTACAGTCTCTTGATGTTTCCCATCGGCTCCTCCTGGAGCTCGGTGCTGGCCGGGACAGCTGAGCACACCCTGGAGCCGCGTGAAGCCCTCTCCTGCTCCTGTGTTCCTTGGGGGCCGAGCTGCACTTGTTTCTACGCAGTCAGCTGGGCAATACCCATCCTCTGGGGCTTCTGAAGCCCACTCACCTACCTCAGGGTTGAGCTGGGGCCAGAAGTTGGCATGAAAGTGAAGTCTTTCCATACTAATTACAAATATAGCCATAGTCTTCTGGGACCTTTAGCCTGAAGCATGTAACTTACTTCAAGTATATAAACAGTTTCAGTGAACTCAGAGGAGCTGACACTTAAGTATTTACTAATCTGAAGCATCAACCTGGATATTCTCTCACTTTGATTATCTTCTGTTGTTTCTGTTTATGTAATACATATTTTTAATTAGTTAGATCCTCTGTACAATGTGAAAGATAAATGGAGAATATAAAATTCATAGGAATTGTGTAAAGGATTTTAAATATTTCAAATTGTAGTTAAGATCTAACAGTATATAATCCATACTGTATGACAAAGTGAGAAATGGTTATTTCTGCTGGGATGAAATTTTAGTAGCTCAAATCCAATCGTGTCGTTAAATGAATGTGTAGATTCTGTTGTACCATTGTGCATAAAAGAAATTATATTCAGAATAGTCTTGGTCAGTATCTGCTCTGTGAAGCAGAGGTGGATGTGCAGGATGTGTGTACACGTGTGTGTATGTATACTTAGCAATACAGATGCATATATGTTGGTCTTGTTTTATGTGTTGAATTAATTAAAGGCAAACAAATAACTGATCTGCAGCTATGAATACTGAATAATATAAATAATTCTTATACATTTGTATTGTTTTATATACATAGCTACGGGCCAGAGTGGTTTGTTTATCTTTAACCACAAGGAAAGCCTTGGCTGTAGAGCCTTTGGGACTAATTGTAAAGAAATTCTTTTTTCAGAGCAAGAAAGGGGAGCTACTATAATAACCTTTGAGATGTTAGTAAAGTGAGCTGTGTTTTTGTACCCTTTCAGAAACAATAGCTCATAGAGAAATCTGAAGGGATTTGGTGAATTATTTTGGCATGTTAACACTGCTAATTATCAGGTAAAAACTAAACAACAGAGCCAATAGGTTTCCTTCTGCTATTTCTTCCCAGAAAGAGAACGTCCAACAGGAATACTGAAGGCTAATCTATGGTGTCAGGTGTAGCCATCAGATCACTGATAGTTTCTGTTTTGATTTTGAAATAATGGTATATATCTGTTTGCCAGGACTCCCCTTTGCCTGCAGAGCACAGAGCCCATGAGCAGTGGAGGGAGCTGGTTCCGCAGGGCTGCGCTGCCAACGCGGCAGCAGAGAGCGGGCTTGGGGCAGGCACCTCAGCCTGGAATGAGATCTTCCCTCCCTAAAAAGGTGGAGGGGCTGGAGGCAAACTCACAGGAGTTAATGGAGAGGGTCTAAAAATGTCCTGGCTCTGAATACATTCCACAGGGAAAGGAATAACAGAGAACCTATTTTGCTGAGAACTGCTTTATTTTAAGCATATCTTAAGGAGAAGGCAAAGCCACTTAGCAGACAGACTTGCACGGAGTGCCCTTGCTGGAAATGTTTATGCTTTTTCATAAAGGGATGCTGTGCATGCTAATACGCCGGTGCAGTGCTCAGCTGGTGGAGTTGGGTAAAGCAAAAGAGTAAAGACCTTGTAGGGAGGTTATCCTCCTTTGGGAACATCGCCTTTGAAAATACCTGCCATTTTGGGCAGTCTGATACATTCTGAAAGCAAAAGATTTTCTCTTCAGAAGTCTTTCCATAAGCCCCAGGGAAAAGTTATTTCTAGCAGGGATGATTAAGCAGTATCCAGAAAGGGGTGTGCTCCGTCAGACAGGGAAATCAATCCTACCTTCAATTTGGTGGTGGTATTTTAACAAAGGGCTTGTAAAAGCCCCTGAGAGAGCTCTCTGGCAGGGGCAGTGTTCATGTGCAGAGCTGGACTAGAGCATCCTCATGCAGCTAATGCAGGCTCACACCAGTACAGGAAATTTCTGTTTCTCTCACTGTTAGGAAGGTATTTAAATTCACTTGGCAGTCTAAGCACAGGAATTCTCTTTGAAAGAGGTTTACTGCAGAAGGTTATGCTGTGCTTTCATTAAGTCATAGAGTTTTAAGCGTTAAACAAGTAATTTCTACAGACCGTTGTCCAATAGAAAACATAAACTGGATTCTTTTTATACAGGAATAGTTTATAGCAGTTCTGCTAATCTGTTCTGCAGAGGGGGAAATGCTACAGCTCTTTGATTTCTTTACTACATACCAAATAATGCCTACCTCACCTATTCTTTTGTACTTTGTTAGAATGGGAGCAAACCCTTTAATCTTCAGTCTCAATTCTCAAATATTTCTGCATGGAATGAGAAAGAATAAAGGAAACCATGAATGGCATTATGGCAAATGTTTCCCTATGAGTATTGTTTTAAGTTGGAAGCCATTTTGAGAATCAAGAATATCTGTTTGTACAGTGTTATAATTAGTTAATTTCATCTATTTCTGAACAGTACTTGTCCTGTACGGTAACAGCTTAATCTCCATTGAAACACATAAAGTGAGGGAAACAACAATCTCCATATTAGCCTCTAGAAAGCAAGTGTTATTATTAAAACACATTGGAGTTTTATTTGAGAGTTATGAAGTTTGGGGAAGAGCATTTCTGTTTGCTCTAAAAGGATATTAAAGCAAATAAGGAAGGTGGAATCTTGAATTGGAAAATTAGTCATCTCTAAGAATAAAACTTCCTTTTGAAAATGGGAATGTTAATTATTAATCACCTCCAGACACTGTCTCCCGGAGTTTCTATGAGTTTTTCTTTATTTGATTATATACATTTTTGACTGATTAACCAATTTTTTTTATTCTTCTCAGTCATAAATAGAGAGAGACACCTGCTGATTAAAGTGGAATTTATCAAGTGTAGGACAGTCTCTTTTAACAAAGCAGTTTAAAGAGCAGAGAAATAACAGGAATCGAAGCATTTAAAGATGTTCAAAACATAATTCAGAGGAATTTTTTTTTCCTCAGTCTCTCATGTGCACATTTATTGAGGACTGAAAATTTCCAGGCAAAATCAGACTCTTTTTTTTATTTTCCTGGTTTAGTTAAATAAACTAAAGATAAATATAAGGGAACATTTTTTACACTCTATTCCAAGTTGTTTGAGGGTCTCTTATTTTTCTATTTGATAACATTGTCCTGCCCAGCAAGCAGTACCCTTCCTTTCAGCCAAAAATGACAGCACTGATTTTTTTTTTTTTCATAGCTACAATAAGCACCAGAATAGGCTATGTATGACCATGCGAGCTGTCTCCAGCTAACTAAAGCTAGTGCTGGAGGAATGCTGATCAAAATGGACTTGCTCAGCTCCCTCTTTCCTTTGTATATCAAACTTCTATGGTTTATGCTCTAGTCTGGCTCACAACTTAAGCAGCAGGATTGTCAAATACTGAACATTAGGGTGCAGTGATCTGTGGGCAGCTGCTTGACCAGTCTGAGAATTTTTCAGTAGGAACTGAATAGAGCCCATATGGCAGAAGACCTGTATGGTTTTGTTTCTATTTTTTTATAAAATTTCACATATAATAAGATTTAGTCCTGGTACGAGAGGGGAGATTTCTTCAGGTCTGTTAATTCAGTAGCTGATGGCCAAGGAAGCATGCTTGTACAAATGGAAAAGATGTGAGATTGCTTTTTGGAAACAATTTCCCTCCATTATCCTCTGCCTTGAGTTTGTGAAATTCTGCCTGGGTGTTAGGATTGATGGCTTACTCCACTATGATTTTCAGGGTCAACTGGATGTCCCTGTCATTGCCAGAAAGGGTTACTGTTAAGAGATTTGGTGAAAGATTTAATTGTTACTTGGTTTATAACAACTATTGGGACCATGTCAGTCAGGGTTGCCTCAAATGCACTGTGGAAGCTGGAGTAAGGTCTGACACTACAGTGTCCCATGCCTGGATTATGGATTTGGGAATCATAAAGAAGGGATTCTCACCAGACACAAATTCATAAATAAGAATAGCTTTTAACTGGGAAATGTATTTACTTAAAAGCCAAAATCCCATGTCCAGTTTATTGTGCTATGTGTCTAAAGTCAGATCAATTGATCTGACCTCTACAAAAAAGCTAGGAAATGAGACATGAACAATACCACAACTCTGTCTGTTAGTTGTACCAGCATAACAAGCAGTAGTGGTCAGTACTAAATGTATTAGAAAAATTCCTCCGGTTCAAATCACTCTTGCTGAAATTCTGTTACACTGTCTGCTCTGTATTTATTACATGCAGTGGCACAGAGTGGCACGGCAAGAAGCTGTCTTTTTGCTGCAGCAGACCTTCATTTGCTTTGAATGTTAAATCTTTTCAGAATAAACAGCAACTGCAATGACTGAAGTGAATGTAGTCTGCTAAAGAATTTTGCACTAAGGATTTCTACAAAGGGAATTGGGCCTTGTTAAAAAGTATGTAAACAGTATGAAGCAATTCTAAAGCTCTCTGATGTCAATTGAAGCCTTTCTATCTCAGAAACTCATATATGTTTGCTTTAGAAAAGCAGCTTCTCTACAGTGGAATGCTCACAGCAATTTCAAAAACAGCAAAGCAATTAGTTTTCTTAGTCTGGGGTTGCTGAGGCTATTTAAAAAGAAAAAATACAAGACATACCTAAGCAATGGGTTGGGCGGAGGAAGAAATGAGGGTCTTTCATAATAGAAAATCAACTTTAGCTTTCAAATCTCAATGAATCTTAGTAACCTATAGTCTAACAGCAAAGTCATAAAAAGAATACTAAATTTGCCATGTCATCATAATGATCTATGTAGTCTTTTATCTAACTCATGATAATGGTTCACTTTAATTGCTACAAGAAATGAAAAAGGAACAAATATTTAAATGAATATAGCCTATCATGCTGAACCTTTTATGTGAAGATAGGGTTATACTTCCTCACTCTTGCAAGGGGCCATCTTATTTCATGCATAGACTCGTAGGACTTTCATCATTTTTGAGTTGTTTTTCTAGGACTGATACTAAGATAAAATTAGGTGTACAATATACAATATAAAAAAGATTGCAGGCCAGTACTTAAACTTTAATGGCCATACTCACTTAGTTTTTTCTAACTCCTCTACATGAGCATGATGTAGCCCAGGCAAGGAACAGGTATTCTGAAAAGAAAAAAGGGGAGTAATTTTCTTTACTCTTCACTCAGAATGCTATTAATTCTTAAAGTGGAAGGGGACTGTTTGGTTATAACACTCAATACAATATGATATTCCTCCCCTTCCTTTTTTGCTTGGTAATGCATCTGATGGACCCATTAGTGAAAGGCCATATTTTGTGACGATTCTGAAGCATTTCATACCTAAAAGGCACAAAAAGGCTTCAGAGGACCATGCTTATTCCTGGGAGGAACAAATTATCAGAAATATATTAATGGTTAAAGCTATAATGGAAGAGACAATTCTTGAGGCGGAAGGAAGCCTTCTTTGCTGATATAAGGAATAAGCAGAGGTAAGAGTGAAGGAAGCTATTTGGTAATCCTCAATGTTCAAAAATAGTTATTAAAATAGTCATTCTGGATCTGTCTGATACCTTGCTGCAAGGCCGTGGCTTCAGATGTGCACAAGACTAAGACTGCAGCATGAATGGGTGGGATTTTTTCCTCATCTGACTTTAACTTGCCATCAAACAGGTGCCTACATCTGAGCTCGTCAGCCAGCTCCCTCACAGACTCCCTTCTAGAATGTGACTTTTGTCCACTCTTTCAGACAGCTGCCCCAGAATGGCACTGGTTGTACCTAGGACAAACCTAATTCTCCCCAGTGTCTTTAAAAGGACTCTGAACTCCCTGTTGAGATGGAGCTGGTTACAGCACATCTAACAGAAGGTGAGATGGGCCTTGCACGAAAGAACAAAGGTGCCAAGAGTGTTCACCCCAAGTATAGTACTGCAGCTCGTCTGCCATAGGAACAAATGTTCTTGCGGGTAAAGTCAAATGAAGATTTTCGTAATGCTCGGAGATGATGGAAATAGAAATAGAATTTCTGAAATAATAAAAAAAAAAGTTGTTGCCCAAGGCAAGCTTTTATTAGCATTTTTATCTCCTTTTAGTTCACTTCAGTGAGTAAATCCATTGCTAGTGGTTCACAAAGAAGTTACTGCAATATGTTACCCTCTTCCCCAAGCTACCTGTACAAAAGGCTTGTATGGTGCTCTTTGGTCTTTCAAAATACCAACCTTCTCCTGTGTCGGCTACGGAGGGTGAAGTTAGTGTGCAGTACATTTGCTGAGCTGTCGTGGCTTATGGCAGTTGAGGACAGAATTATTTAAATTGTGAATTTGTTTCCATCGTATGCTACTTATTTTATACTTAACGTAATAATTGAAATCTAGATTATATTCTTCATGACAACAAATGACTTTTTTTTGCTGATACACCCTTTTTTTTAGCTGGAGAGTCTAGAAGGTCCCAAATGTTATATTTTCTGCTTCTTTAATGTAAGATATTACATAATGTATTTGCCTGTCATGCCCTTGGAAAAGGACTTCTTGTTCATTGATTGTTTACACAAAACAGAAATGCACAATTCTCTGACAATGAGAATCTGACTAATCAGTATGACATTTGCAAAAGTTATCACTGATTACAGAAGGGCATGTAGAGATTGAGCTCAAACTCTGCAGCTGTTATTCAACATCAACAAACCCAGCAGAAGTATAGATCTATAACTTATGGGGAAATTTTCAAAGTAGTCCATTTTCTTTTCAGTTTTTGAAGATCTCTATAGACTTGTGACTCCTCACTGCATAGTTACCTTTGACAGGGTTAGCTTTTTCCCCCTAGTGTCTCCTCACTCAGTCATTTTAGTCATTCCTCTGTGTGTGGCTTGGACTTGTCATTGAGTCCAGCTGAAAACTAAAGGTTTCTCCTGAGCTGATCAATGATACAGCAACATGCAAAATCTGCAGTTCTCACATCTGCTCATGTGTTGCACAAGTTTAGAAGTTATCAATTGGTCACTGATGATTTATTTTTGCCCCCCTTAACTGAATTTATCCTTTTGTTCATTTTACTTATGTTTTTCATACAAAACTTCTTATGGAGCTGAAAGTTTGGCTTTAAATCATCCTTTCCCTGGGTTAAGGGAAGGTTGCTTAGATTTGTAGCTCTAGAAGCTTGCTTATAGGTATGATTGCAAACTATTAGTGGCCTATTTTTTCATTCCAGACTGAACAGAAAATCTTTGAGTAATTCACATTTATGCACTTGTATTAGCTTCATGGGATTTTTTGGAAGCAGAAACAAAAGTCCTGACTGAGTATCCAACCATAGTTCTGACTTACTGAGAAACTCAAACACTGAAACAAGTAGACTGAAATAGGATCAGAACTCAGCCCGTATCTAATACCTGCTTCTAAATGGCAGCAATAGCATTAGGTTACTTCCCCACTGCCACTCTTGGCAGAACAAGATGGGTTATATGAAATACTCTTGCATAAATGTGTAGTAGCAGATAATGGAAACTCAACACCTTCAAGAAATGTCCAGGAAAAGATGATCAGTACAATGTTCCATTATTACAGACTTGCATTGTGTTGGAAATTTGGGAGTTCAGAATTATTTTATTCCTAGTTCTACTGTGCAATTCTAACACAGTTGATTTAACCTAGTCATGGCTTGATATATCTATCTGTACAATGAATTTAAGATTGACTGAAACTTCACAAAGATATTAACAGATTTAATGCTAGATGGGAGTTCTGCCTTTTCCTCGTTTTTCCCTGAAGAATCTGGCACTGCCATTAGACAGGAATAGTGTTTTCCCATTTACAAAGGACTGAGCCCTCTGTGGTAATGAAGGAGTAGAGAAAGGGACAATTTCATCTCTGTTCGGTTGCTCTCTTATGCAATACTGGGAATATTAGAAACCTTAATTTTTCTGTGTATTATTAAGAAAATATTAAGATTTCACTGCTGAAGAGCAGTAGGGAGGGGCAAGTGATTCTGTTGATACAGCTGTCAACTTTCAACACATTAAAAGGTTAAGATCTTGATGTGTTTTACAGCAAAGATATTTTTTTTAAGAATTTGATATTCCAAATCTCTATCCAGCATCAATTGCAGTAGAAACTCTCTCTCTGAATGATTTGCATAGCAACTGTTGCTAAGAAAAAAACCTGCAGTCTAAACCAAAATTCTGATAAATTCAAATCCTATCAGCATTTCCAGCAGCTGGAGAAGACTAAATATACATAGTTCAAATGGCTGGCTTCCTCCAGCAATGGTATTTTTAGATGTTTCAAAGAAAAATAATGATTCAGAACACACAAATATTCCTGCTATATATAAGCTTGGGGGAAGGGGGGAATGGCCATATCAAGGTTTTGGAGCATCTCTGTTTCAGATGTGTTATCTGGCCATGGGCATCGTTCATGTCTGAAACCAGATGCACCTGCTCAAGCAAAGTAACTGCTGCTCAGAGGGAGCTTCTGCCTCGCCCAGGCTCAAGCACCCTTCAAATTGGTGAAATGGGTGTTTTCACAAAGGGCTCTGAATCAAAACATAAACTATCCCAAATTTATGCAGCATCCCTTGTTAAGAAGTGATCCCAAGTCACAGTGGAAGGCAATGGAAAAACCTCAGTTTGCTCCCCACAAACCACTCCTAGCTGAGTTTTGTTCACAAGTCCTTGAAGCAGTAGTGTATCTCCCTAAAGATTTCCTCTGGTGCAATAATACCTCCTCTGGAATAAAATAATGAAAGGTAAAAATACAGAGACTATTTCCTTTAGGAAAAGGAAGAAAAAAAACACATAAATGAGCATAGCGTGCAATGCACTGATAAAATCGTGTGTTGACTCAAAAGACTAGGGTGGTATAACCTGCCAACAGCACTACTGAAAGAGTCCAAATAAATCTGAAATTGCCATCTATTTCAGCAAACACCGTCTTAAGTGCTGGCCCTTTGGTGCGATAAGCCTGACATAGGCATGGCCCAGGATTAGTCTGTAGAATGGACTGGGCAAGTTGATGACTGGGTTGCCCAGCAGAAGGAACTAAGTATCTGTGCAGTAAAAATAAGGATGTTAGTATTTCGTTCTCTAAACCAAACTCCTGTCAAGTAGAGCCCTTCATCTACCGCTAAAGGAAAGACAAGTTATTTTTGTCAGTATCAGGTATAACTAAGCTGTTTGCAGAAAACAGGTGAAATAGAAAGAAGTGACTGATAGGTATTTTTTCTAACAGAAAACAGTAATTTGTCCTTCTAAATGTATGAAATGATATTTTTGTGTGAAGTTAAATCTACATATGTGAATGTATGTGTGACTGAACGAGTGCTTTGCGAGTATTTAACAGACTTGTGGCTGAAATTTTTCTAGTCTTTTTTTATAGTTCTTTGGAAGTTATGGTTTTAGTATTGTATTTTTTAACTAAAAAAAAAAGGCCATTTTATTCATAAAGTTCCTGGGATCTGCCTGGAACATTTCTAAAACAAGCATGCTATAGCCATACCTGCTAACCAAACACAAACTCCCTCAGGGCATATCTGCCCTTACAGCCCATCTAGTTTGTCCCTTTATGTGAAGTGGGTCTAATGCTTTCAATAGCACTGAAGGAAGCAGCAGCCATGACTCCATTTTCAGGTCACTGATAAAAGAGTATAACACTGCACTTTCCTCAAGGTATCTTTACAAAATGCATTCAGTTAGAGGTTTTGTTTTGTTGTTTGTTTTTTTTTTCTGAAAGTAGCTGGGGCAATAGTCTACAGGCCCTCAAAAGCTTCATGAAGTATCCAAACCTTGGAAACTTATTCAATGAGCTTTCTGTAGTTTATCTGCAAATTTTCTAGTTCCTTTTTAAATTGTCATTTGCCTAAATTTTCCCTAGTTGCTCCTTTTCAGGTTGAACTGTCTTCCTCCATAAAAAATAAGAAGTCTTGCTGATTCTTGCCCTTCAGATGTTACTGCAAAAGTCAGAAGCAAAGTGTATGTTACTTAATGCCCTTTTTAGCACCACTTAAAATATTACAGCAGTTGGATGACATCTGCTTGGATGGGTTGAGTGGACTATGCCTGAACTGCAGGACACAACACTACTATTTAGCTGGGTATGGATGTCCCCAGGTCATGGCAAAAATTGACACGTGAATCCCTCCCAGCCCGCCCTTCAGTCCCTTGTGCTGCAAGGAAGCAGGTCACACGAGAGTGGAGGTGAAGGCTGGAGTTCTCCTGAGATGATGGGGGAAGACCAGCATTTTTAGATATGCTGTGAATCGCACCTCCTGTTCTGTTCAGATACAGCCAGGAGTCTCCAGCTTTTGGCTTCCTCCCGCTGTGCACCCAGCAGTCCTTCAAGGTGCTGTCTGCATGCTGTGGAGCCGTGTGTTTGGCATTTATCACGCTTTTTACATAAACTCAGACCTGCTGGCACAAGCTGTCAGCCAGTGTGGAAAACTTCTGCAAAAATTTCAGAACGCATCTCTGTGCCCATAAAGGATAGAAAGGATTTTTTTTTTTTTCCTTTGAAGGAAAGCTCAATGTCCTACATGGAACTCATGATTCTGCAGCACTGGCAATGTCTTATGAAAATGAAGTCACTTAAGAGTATTTTTTTTACATTTTGCAGCCAATTAGCACAAGATGGCCTATCTAAGGTAAGGATCAGTGTAAATAGCCCTGTACCTCCTTAGGGAATAGGAGATATTGCAGTTAAATAGGTATGACTTGGCAGGTTGGAGAAGGTCTAAAAAGTCTAGAAAGCAGCGAAGGGAAGAAGCGCAGGGGAAGAACAGCGTAGCAGGAATGAAAAGGGAAAATGACCATAACAGAAAGCAGAGGGACTGGGGCATTTCTGTGCTCCCCTGCAGGTCTGTCACCAGCATGGCTACAGGTGGGACCCCCTCCTCCCATCCCATCATCAGACATGCACTGCTTTTTGCAAAGACCTTTAGGTTTCTCCTCCAATCTGTCCACTGCGTTTCTGAACGAAGTACCCATCCCCTTCCCTGAGGACAGCTAGTACTTGTTTTACAGAGTAAATAATTGTGTAGCCAGAGAATCTCATGGGATATAAGTTGGACACATAACTAAGTTTGACAGCAGAGATTGCAGGTTTCCTTAGTGTGCTGTGTGTCTGAATGATGTGTGAATCCCACCTAAGAGGGGCAGGGCTGAGCCTGGCTGTGTGTGCTCCTGGGCCTGCAGGCCCTTGAATTCCCCTCGAATTCAAGAGCTGTCAATGGCCCAGCTGGTTTTTTGGCTACACTTGTCTCTGCTCTCAGAAATGTACTTCTGGGAATATTTTCATTAAGAGCAGCATGGTAACATATTGGAGAGAATACAAGCAAAAGAATAAGTAGAAAAATAAGAACATTATGACTATTGGAAGATTCTGCATCTCTGAATTCTTGAGAAGATCAGACTGTGATTTGATAAGTACCATTTTCCAGCAAATGAGTTCCTTTTTGGTGGAGTAGATAGCTCTCTGTGAAAACAGGAGTCTTTAGCAGTGGACTGCCATTAGATAATCTTTTTCATGCCTTAAGGATAGTTATGTCCCTTTTTGGAGTAGGGTCTGGAGTGCTTAACCTCAGCACAAAAATACCATTTTTTTTTTTCTTGTGTTGTGAATGAATCCTTTCAAGCAGCCAGGTTAGAAGCTGGGCAGGTAAGGGAAACGTGCTGCATCTGGAACCTCATGATGAGTTCCCAAATGCAGATACCAGCACTTATATATTCACATGCAATGGATTGAAGGATTTATGATATTGTTCTCAAAATACTTTTGGAGCTTAGTTTCCATTAGTAAAAAAGACCTTGGTGCATAAAAATATCATTTACCCTAAACACCAAATGTAAGTGTGCATCTGCTCTCTCTCCTTTTATGCTTTCTTGTTGGAGCAGTCAGGTTTGTCAGCATCTTATGCAGCAGGATGGGGCACTGGAACAACTGATCCATTTGGGAATGTTGTTGTTAGGAGCTGGGAGCAGCTCAGCCTTTTCTTGGCCACAGGCTTCCCTTTCCCTACTCTCAATTAAGCATCTCTGCTCTCATTGTCTTAAGTCAGCAGGCAGGAAGGGGAGGGCAGCAGGGCTCTCAGGCTCTGGGCCTGACCCCTGCAAGCCAAAGCAAGTAGTAACTAGAGCTTTGGTCCTAGTTTGTTTCCTTTTAGTTGTCTTTGAGGGTAATAAACTATTATTGCTTTTTTAAAGCTGTAAGTGCTGACGACTTTGTGCTGTTGGATGAAAACAAGTTTATTCCTGCCTTATTTCATTCTATTCATTCCTTAATGAATGTAATCATACCAACAATATTCAGCTTTTTATAAAGCTGAAAATACAGGTAATAATTTTATCCTGAACAATATAAATTCTTAGAGAAAATGATAGCATGTGTATTCCTCTAAAATGTAGTGCAATATTAATAGGAGGGACTGGCAGTGACTTAATACTGTTCTCTAAATACATGTTAACATTTTTCTCCTGGATATTTAAAGAAAAAAACCTCTACCCTCTCTCCCATAATAAGAATTTATTTTCTTTTGTATTACACCCATCTGGACAAATTTTGGGAAGCTGAAATATAACTAATAATCTATTAAGATCTCAGCACTGCATTTCCTGGGTATTCAAAACACCAGTGTTTTCTAAAAGGAATATTTTAATATTCTGCAATGCAAACAAGGTCATAATGTCATGCAAATTAACTTCCAGATTGGAGAGGTCTCCCATTCACACATTCGTTATGCTCCATTTTCATGGATGCTGATGGCATCAAAGTATTTAGTTAAACCCAATGATTTATTGCAATAGCAATGCAGTGAAATGGTGGATGGGTAATACACCCCTATAATCGCATTGCTTACTGGCACATCAGCAAAATATGTTTCTTAATATGAATTTGACAGCTTATGCTTATTGAAATTAATGGTAAAACTTCTGTTGGCTTGGTAGTCTGCAAGAAGTTTTCAGTGGTAGATGTTACATAGGAATGTCTTTCTGAAATGAAACAATGCAGCGTTGTTGTAATATTGAGCAGTAATGCAGAAAATGTCTTTAATAGTGAACTTTGTTAATGAAAGCTGCAGGGGAAAAATTGATTATCAAATAAATTAAGGGCTTTTGGCTTTTTCCCCTAATGCTGTGTATGTCAGCGACTTTAAGAATGGCAGAATAGTAGTGGACTTTTGTGGTTTTGCCAGATGACCTGTTTATCAGAAGTCATGCAAATCACACTGCCTCTATGAAGACTAAATGAAACAACATAAATATGCAAGATACCAGTAAGTTGTGTTGGTCTGTGCAGGCCTCCTATAAATGAAGCAGAAAATTTCCAAATGAACAAATACAAAATGGTGATAATCCTATGTAAAAATTTCTACTTGGGAAAGAAATTTTACAGCATTCTTCTCACTTGGTACCTGAGCATCATGGACCTGTGTAGGTAGAGAGGTACTTTAAAAGATGAGTATGTTATTTGAAGAGGTCTCACAATTGTTGTATGCCTCTCTGTTCCCTGATTTCCACCCTAGCTCTGCCTGCTAAAACACATTTGAATGCAGAAGAGGTGCTGCCAACTGCTAAAAGAAATGTCATTAGGGCTCTTCTTAGTCAAAAGAGCTTATGATAGGTTAACTCTGGTTTAAGTGCTTGAGGGATGTCTGCCCAAATGAAAGAGTCTTATAGTTTGCAGGTCTTCATCCAGATTAATTATTTCTGCTCTGTTTTCCTAAGCCCTGTAGTGATTGTGTACATTTCAAGAAAACAAAAGAATAATTGCTTTGGAAAATAATTATTCTTATGAGAAAGAATCACACAGTGTTTCAACATAGAATTAAAAAATAAAATCAGATTTATGTATCACACAGAAGCTGCTGTGTAATTATTTCTTGAAAGGATATTTTAAAACTAATCAAATGCTTTTAATATCAGGATACAATTCCTAAATTTTAGTGACCAGTGCAAATACTGAACAAGTACATATATGTGCATTTCCTTGCTTAATGTATTAAAACTTAGGAAAATCAAATTATTTTTACTTAGAGATGCTGGAACTGTTTGTGTAGAAGTGGGCATCGGTTGTGCTAATTTCATTAGAGAAAAGGTTTCAAAATTGTGGGTTTGTTCCTCTGTGTTCTGAGTCTCAGCACTTGTTTTGAAATTCTGCGTAGGACCAGACAATGCCAGCTTTGGGGAAAAAAAAAGGCAGTATGAAGTCCATACTGTGCAGAGCAGAATGATTGCCTAATTTCACTACAAAGAGCAAGAACTATGTTGTTCTTTTTAAAGAAACAGAACTTCTGAACAAATTTTGTTACCTTCAACATACAGTTCATTAAACAAATCCAAACAGTTTATATTTCTGATGGTATGCACAAATTCTCAGCTTCTTCTTAACAAATAAAATCTTAATGGAAATTGTAATAATGTAGTGTTAGACAAATGCTTTATTCCCTTGGTACTAGGTACAGGATGGCAATAAAAGTTTAAAGCAGCTTACTTTTCTAAAATTATAATGAATGTTTCTGACATGAAGGGAATCACAGACCCTTGCAGATGGCCTCGAAGTCGGGCAGCCTCCCTGGGGAAGCAGAGGAGCTGACTCCAAGGTACCATCTAGGAATCTCTTCAGAGGTGCCAAACTCTCAAGTAGTTTGCAGGAGAGTGCTCCAGCTCCTTCTCTTGGTGCTTCAATGGGCTGCCCAGGGAGATGGTTGAGGCACCATCCCTGGAGGTGTTCAGAAGACAGGTTGATGTAGTGCTGGGAGGTATGGTTTAGTGGTGGTGATGCTTCTTGTTTGTTGTGCGGGTGTCTATTTCTGTCAGTTAGGTTGACGGTTGGACAAGATGATCTTTAAGGTCCCTTCCAACCTAGAAGATTCTGTGATTCTGTGATTCATCTGGTCTGTAAATTAAATGCTTGATGCCAGACTCTCAGGAGTGAAACCTGTGTGTTTTGGTAGATGGCAGAGATGGGAAGCTGCTGAGCGATACGTGCTCCACTTCCTCATTCCCCGCTCCTACTGGTCACCAAAACTGCTTCAGGTTTTTGCAAATAATTAATTTTTAGACACTTAGTCCAAGGAGGTTGAGTGCTGGCTTAGGCTCTCCATGGCAGTTCACCGCAGGGCTGAGAGGAGAAGGAAAGTTTCTAAAACTTCCTCAGTGTGACAAACAGAGAATGGTGTGCTCTGTATAGGAAACACAATGAGTCTTTGCCTCCCGAAGTTTCTCTAGACCAGCCTTAGTTTGGCTTTTAGTTTCTAAATCCTGTCCCCTTCTGATATCCTTGTTCCTTCCAAAACTTAATTCAGGATCTAAACAAGGCAGGTGACTCATTTTATACTTACAAAGCAAGAAATTCTTGACATTGAACCTATAATGTGTGTGTTGTGAATAGATCCCCAGCATGTATGCGGTTGCATGGGAATTGTATTTAGTCAGCAGTCTTCAGGGAAGGTTTCTGGGATAGTGAGCACCAAGAAAACAATCAGCAGACCCTAAAACCTGCTGATGGGGCATTATTTCAGAATGAACAGGGCTGGCTGTGAGATGATAAGGTTAAATGAAGGTGGAGAGGTCAGGGGAGTTGCACTGACCTGGTGCTCAGACTGGAGAATTAATGTGAACCTGCATGGGAGGGTGTATTTAGTGGAGGGTTCAGAATATTATGAATAGCGTCTTGTCTTTGGGTCTTACTTTTTGTCCTTCTGGATAATGCAACACAATTTCCCTTTTCCCCAAGCCTTTTTCATTATCTGAATTGAATCCTAAGTGTTACGTTCAGGGGCTCTTTGCCTTTACTTAGAATTCCTGAGAGGGAAGCATTTCTTGCCAGGCAATTTTCAACTCCTGCTAGAGTAGGCTGAGTTGTTTATCTGGTTTTTACTTTTCAAATGGTTAATGATAATGAACTGTAATTGAGAATTGCTTTGGTCTCATTAATATGCATGTTGTCATCCATTTATCTCCTTGTTTCCTTTGAAATCACCTTCTCAAGGCTTTGGAGTGATGTTTGGTACTCATTTTTTTTTCTTCCTGCCTTCCTGTTAATATTTGCAGGTTTTTATTTTTGTCCTTTTTTTAGAACTGCATTCTTCTCATGCTTTTTCTTAGGAAGTTTCTGATTCTCTCTCAAAATTTTCCTGTTACTGTAGGCTTCTTGATTTCTAATCACTCTATTCTAGACTTTTAAATGTATTTCCAGTATATGAAGAGGAGTAGAAAAAAGATTCTTAACCTAAAACTTTCAGTTATATCCCGCTTGGGCTCTTATTGTTAATACATCTGCTGATGCTGGCAAAGGACATTACTGACAACAAGATGTCGTATTTCTAACTTATATTTTGTCTTTAGCAGAAGCGTATTATGGAATAATAAAGTATCTGCTTGACTGGTTGGTTTGGGTTTGAGAGAGTGTGCTTTATCACTGTGTACAAGTGAAGTCTGGTAGTCTCTTCCGTGGCCTTTCATAGTGTCTCTGTTTCTCAGCCTGGTGGAAGTGCTGGGTTCACAGCTTGAATTACTTAGAGTGCAGCACGGGCCTGTATTGCTCATCACCTCCCTTGTTCTGTATAAATTAAGGAGCGTGTACACCTCTGAAAAACTAACCCTTAGTTACTGCTGGAATGTCGTTGGGTGCAGGTCGCTCAGACTCGTTCCTGCACCATCCCACTCCAGCCTCCTTGCTTTACGTGGTGGCAGTGCATCCTGAGGATCATCCTTTGGACCTGCCTTGCATTCATTTTTTAAACCTCTTCCTCTTGTCTGCTTCCACGAATAGCAAATCTGCTTTCAGAAGCAGTGCTCAAAGAAAGTGGGAAATGGGAACTCAGCTCTGAAAGCCTCATTAGTGTGTTTCAATCTGAGTGATCCCACATGAAAGAGTAAGAGGACTATATCATTAGTAAGAGAAACAAATTTTGTTCATGATCATTCACAGTTAAATGGAGAGCTGAAAATAATAACAGATGAAAACTAATATGAAATTGTGTTTATTCTAGTTCTATTCATTCTAATTTTAGGCAGCCTTGTGAGGGTATTTTTCAAACATTGGTTTTGGAAGAGATATTCCCATCTTTAAGAAAGCCAACAAAATTAAACATAAAGCAACAACAAAACAGTCCTGAATATCTGTAACTATTTTTACATGTTACATTGCTAGTTGTTTCCTGAAACAAAAGTTTAATATTATGGTCTTAATGACAGCACTTCATTGTCAGCTGTCCTCTCTTGGAAATACTGCTCCAAACATCAACAGTCAGAGCCTGAAAATGTGGTTCTGAAAGCTTTTGGCAAGCTCAACTCCAAAGATGGATTTCACTGTGGATACCCCTGATTCAAAGGGGGTGGGAATGGGGTGTAATTCAGAAATATAAAGAAATATCTCACGATTTCCACCTCACTTTTTTTTTTTAACATGGCTTTCTGCACTTGTGCATGTTTTTCAGGCTTTTGACGGATTAGCTATGACCAGGTCACAGGCAGAAAGAGCCAAGTGCTTTCCTTTTGTATTTCACTTGCCCAAGTTTCTGTCTCAAAAGTAGTCCTTTCCTTGAAAAGTATTGCATACTTGGAACCTGTTTTTTTTTTTAAATACTAATAGGATGAAGGAGGTAATTTATTACTATGTGACTGTTCTTAACAAGGCATTCTGTTTCATGTGGGGGCATTTAGGAACAAGCGAGAGTTTCAGGATGCTGCTCAGACAGCCTGAATGCAGCATGACCATGGAGAACGCTTGCTGAAGTTGTCGTCTTTGTTGTCACATCTTTATATTTCATTTAGAGAAGTATTTCTGGGCCCAAAGCTGCAATAAGGGGTTCTCAATAGCCCTTTTTTGATGGAGAATAGCCATGGTGTTTAAAACCAGCTGGTTCAAATTCTACTTTGGGTACCTGTTTGCGTACTGGAGTCACTTCTGACTCGTGACATAAAATGAAAAACCTTTATGCACCATGGAATCTGGCCTTTGGCTTTAAATATTTCCTCATGTCATTTCTTCTCTGTTACAGTACTATTAAGTTTCTTTGCATCAAATCTCTAGGCGTCATACCTCTTGTCATCACAGTGTGTAGAGGATGAGAGCTGTTGTGGCTGTTGGTTCTGTTCTGTAATGCAGGCTGCAGTTTGATCCCTGTGTGTGTTAGTGAAGCAAAACTTCTAGTTGTGCCAATTTGCTCTGCTTTCCCAAATGGAAAATAGGCAAGAGAGTGCAATTGCATAATTAGAAAATATACATTTGTACCTTTCCCCCACTGCTCTGGAAGCAGCTTGCCACCATGACTCTTGCAGGTGGACCAACAGATGTTTCGCAGTTGACATCCCTGCTGCCCCTCGGCCAGCTGGCAGGGGAGCTCTGTCATTGCCTCCCACTTGAGTTCACAGATGTCCCTTCTGAGACACGTCTTTACACAGAGGGGGATCAAACTGTGCCAAACTTGGCACTGCTGTTCAATACCACGGGGGAGTTACTCGTCTGTGAGCTTGTGTTGATAAAAACGCCACAGAACTGTGTCTGGGTAGTCACATATAATGTGACAGACTCAAACAAGCAGTGATATGGATTGTGATTTATGGTGTAACTCCCATGGGGACTGTGTTTCACTCACGAAAAACAGAGAAGACAGTGCTTGTGCCAACTCTAATGTAGCTGCTGCCCGAGCGCTGCTCCTCAGCTTCTAACAGCCTGTGCAGGCCAGTGTCCCGTCGGGACCAGCTCCTGCTCTCCCAGCCCACAGGGTCACACACCTCCTCTGGCTTCGGGGGGGGGAAAGGAAGAGCAAAAGGTTTAAGAGAAAATTCAGGGGTGAAAAAGACAATTTGAGAGGGCGGGGAAAGAAGAGCAAAAGGTTTATGAGAAAATTCAGGGGTGAAAAAGACAATTTGGAATTACTTGTGATTCAAGGAGGCTGTGCATCCACCCTGTGTATTTTTCAGAAAGAGCCAACGTTAGAAAGGGGATCGGGTGAAAAATAGCTGTACTTGGGAATTTAGGGCATCATCCCGTGTAAGCAACGATGGGTTCATTTTCCCAGGCATGAACACTTGTCATGCAACTTTCCCTAGATGCCCAATGGAATGCTCAGTTTTCTAACATTACTTAGTCTTCTGCTTTTACAAAAATCACACTGAATGGGGTCTGTAAACTGATAATACATCAGCTCTCTGTGAAATGTGAGATACTTGTAAGCCACAGAAATTTTCTATGGAAAATATTCTATATGCTTACCTTGCCTATGGGCACACAGACTAGAAAATGCCAGACAACATTTCTCTTCTGCAGAAGTCTGTCTGTCTCTGGCTGCAAACCAGTGTGAAATCAGGCTAATTTATCAAGAGTTATCATAAAGAGTGATGTCATTGATTGCCAGAAATACCGAAGGTATCTTAAGAATAGAACTTAAGAAGAAAATAACTCCTTTTAAGAACAGAAGTTTTATATATAATCCTGCACTACTTACTCCACCTGTGCAAGCAAACAGTGCAAGTCAGGGTAGATATTGGTTACCAAAGACACCCTCCTGCCCTCCCTCTGTATCTGCCAGAAGAGCCTAGACACAGATTCCTCAGTCCTCATCTCTCTGATTTGCCTTCCTTTTTCCTCTTGTTGCACAGAAACCACAATGAAGAGAATCTTTCTTGTTTACAGCAAACATGTTGATTTCAAGTAGCACAAAGGGATTAGTCTAAAACAACTGTAGGTAATTTTTAAAAATAGCTGAGGAAAACGTTGTTTTAAGTTACGGAAGGGAGAAGGATTCATAATAAAGCCAGGTATGTTCAATGTAGAAAAATAAATATTGCAGTGATCTCTTTCCTCTTTCTCTCTGTAAAAGGGTTTTTTAAACAAGCAATTTCTTCAATAGTTTGGGCAATATAATAGAGATGTTAATTTTAAAACATTTTGATGTGTCAGGTTAATAATCTGTTCTTTGTTAGCACTGAGACACACACCCTGAAGCATTAGTAAGTTATTGATTTATTTTTTTCAGGTTGTCAAAAGCATTGCCATTCTGGCCTCTTGTCTCGGGAAAACGTTGTTTTCTTTAAGTTACAGAAGGGAGAAGGATTCATAATAAAGCCAGGTATGTTCAATGTAGAAAAATAAATATTGCAGTGATCTCTTTCCTCTTTCTCTCTGTAAAAGGCTTTTTTAAACAAGTAATTTCTTCAGTAGTTTGGGCAATAAAATAGAGATGTTAATTTTAAAACATTTTGATGTGTCAGGTTAATAATCTGTTCTTTGTTAGCACTGAGACGCTTCAGGGTGTGTGTTAGTAAGTTATTGATTTATTTGTCAAAAGCATTGCCATTCTGGCCTCTTGTCTCTCACCTCAGGTGTGCTCCAGTAAGGCACTGCAGCAGCCACTTCAGGGCTGGGTTTGGGCTGGCTTGGTGTGACTTTGCTTTGTGGAGGTTTAATGGCAGTCCTTCCCGGAGTGCTGGTGAAGGAAACCAGCCAGCTGATGTTTGGAGGAGATATGGGTCAATCAAAGATTATATCATCATATCAAGCAAATCAAGTAGTTCAGTAGTCACGCTTTCCTCTTCAAGGTGAAGGGATATTTCTTCTAGGTTTTTTTAATAATATTTTTTTTAATACTAAAGAAAAGAAGTATCTGTGATGCAGTAGAGAGACAGTCAGCTGCTTCAGGGTGTGTGTTAGTAAGTTATTGATTTATTTGTCAAAAGCATTGCCATTCTGGCCTCTTGTCTCTCACCTCAGGTGTGCTCCAGTAAGGCACTGCAGCAGCCACTTCAGGGCTGGGTTTGGGCTGGCTTGGTGTGACTTTGCTTTGTGGAGGTTTAATGGCAGTCCTTCCCGGAGTGCTGGTGAAGGAAACCAGCCAGCTGATGTTTGGAGGAGATATGGGTCAATCAAAGATTATATCATCATATCAAGCAAATCAAGTAGTTCAGTAGTCACGCTTTCCTCTTCAAGGTGAAGGGATATTTCTTCTAGGTTTTTTTAATAATATTTTTTTTAATACTAAAGAAAAGAAGTATCTGTGATGCAGTAGAGAGACAGTCAGCTGTCCAATTGAAATAGGGCTGAGAAGAAGGGCATGCTCGGAAAGATTTTTATTTTTTTTCAGTACAGGGCATAAAACTTAAAACAGCAAGCAAATAATGTCACTTCTATACAAACTCAAATCTAAGCAGCCAGGTCAAGTACACAGATACTTGCTTTTGAGAACTAATTCCTGTCTCAACAGTATTGCTGCAAGGAGGCTCAACCAAGAGGAGTTGAGGCAGAAAGGTGTGTGAGAGTAAGAGTGAGCCTTTGCTTTGTTGTCCAATTGAGATAGGGCTGAGAGGAAGAAGGGCATGCTCAGAAAGATTTTTTTTTTTTTTTTTTTTGCAGTACAGGGCATGAAACTTAAAACAGCAAGCAAATGATGTCACTTCTATACAAACTCAAATCTAAGCAGCCAGGTCAAGTACACAGATACTTGCTTTTGAGAACTAATTCCTGTCTCAACAGTATTGCTGCAAGGAGGCTCAACCAAGAGGAGTTGAGGCAGAAAGGTGTGTGAGAGTAAGAGTGAGCCTTTGCTTTGGCAGAGGAGCTATTACATCTCCAGCAACAATACCAAATATTGCAGTGTTTCAAGATGGCACTGTTCTGTAGCTTCTCGTGCCTCTTCTAAAATGAAATCTGCATTTATGTGGCTGGGAACAGAAAGGATTCTAAAAAAAGATATCCCTTCACCAACTACTACAGGGTGGAGGAATCCCAAAGCAACTCATTCTCCTTTCTTTTATCTACTCCTGAGCTACTAAGCACTGCAATGATGTTTATCTAATAACTCCATTCTCCTTGAGGCATATTTTCTATTAATAGTAATTATCTATGACTTATAATTTGTCTTGAATTCTCCTTACTAGTGCAGCACTTGAACTGATTATGTACTCCCACTATTAGAATAAAAAATGATGTGACTGCATTCTTAATAACAGCTGCATATAAGTGTGTGCATAAAAATATCATATCTTCTGAAAGTGAGAGGTGTTTCTACCCACAGTGAGGTGGATGAATGTTCACCAATTGCAGAATAAGTGGGATGAAGAGGCTCCTGACATTCTCTTTAACAAGATAGAATGTCTCCTGACATTGACTTGTATGATTTGGAAGACTCAAATTATTCTTAGTGTATTTATATATTGTAGAAACTCGGAGAACAACGATGGTTTTGTTACTTAATTGGGGAGTTTTGCTGTAATAAGTATGTAATAAGGCAGACCCTGATTTGAACAGTTTACAATATACATAGAAAAAACAGAAAACATTAGTGTTTGGAGTCTCCAAATGTAAATTCCAGTGAGATCATTAACTTCTCAAGGTCATATGTGAGAATTTTGACAGCATCAGGAAACAAATTAAAATACCCTTAATCCTGGTTCAGTGTACATACTATAATGTCCTATATCTCACTGGTTTCCTCTTGGTAACTGAAAATTGTGTCCAGACTGTTACAGCTGTATATGGATTGTGGTGGAAAACTATATGTTAGCTCGTTGCTGCTTTGAGTATTTGAGTATATGAAGATTTGCTAATCCTCCTGTCAGATAGGTGAGTGCTATCCTTGCCTCTTTAAAATAGGAGTTCAGGTTTTGCTGAATAAACAAAAAGAGGTTGGAAAATTCCAGCTAAAAGAAGAGTAGGTAGACTTTATCCCTCTGCAAAGTGTATTAATTTGCAATTGTACTGCACTTGGAGTTCCTTGTATGGTTATTGCTCGTCTATCAGTAATTATAAAACATGCCACAGAGGAGGAAACTTATGAATTCTCATTTTTGTTCTGTCTTGACTCATCTGACCTTGGAAAGTCGCATTTAGGTCTTTAAAAGCATCTGTAATTTTGAATGTCTTATGTCAGCTAAGTTGTACATACAACCTTAAATGAAATTAATGAGAGTTAGGATTTTCCAGTGCATCTGGTGCTGAATGTCATGTTGAGCTGGTGACCCTGCCACCTTAGTTTTCTCATCAGTTAAAAAAAAAAGCATACACAATAAAACCCTCAATGCATCTGCATTCACCTCACAGGAATGATGTAAAATCAGGTAGTTTATCTTGAAAATTCTTCTGAAAAATCTATTACTAAAAAATAATTACTGCTGTAAAAAAGGACAAAAAGTAAGCGCTCTTTAAAGATACATATTAGGACAAAAGTGTCAGGCACTTTAAAAAGAAAGCACACACACTAAAACCCTCAACGCATCTGCATTCACCTCACAGGAATGATGTAAAATCAGGTAGTTTATCTTGAAAATTCTTCTGAAAAATCTATTACTAAAAAATAATTACTGCTGTAAAAAAGGACAAAAAGTAAGCGTTCTTTAAAGATACATATTAGGACAAAAGTGTCAGGCACTTTAGACCTAAATCTTTAAAGTTTTATGTTTGTAAAACTCCTTGTTTCCAAAATGCATACTAATTTGCATTCTTACATTTGATTTATAGACATAATCAATGCCATTTTTGCAACGGGCATTGCTTATTCTCATTCATTGCAGCTACAGGTGTGGGAGTGGTTGAAGGAAAATCAACATTTGGAGAGGCTGAATGGGGCAGAGGTGAAGAACTCGAGCTTATTTGAATATCAATAGGTGTGGTATTCCCAAGGGGAGAGAATTTTAGTGATGTTGCACCCACCCAGCAAATTAAACTAGAAACATGAATTTGCATAAAACTGTCTTGAACAGATGTTCATCAGCGCAATGCAAGCATAGCTTTTTTTCTTTTGTTAATCAAGAAGTATAGTACAAACATTAATTTATTGGCTTTGGGGGGTGGGGGCTGAGTATGTAACTCCCTACCAAGACTACACCCGCTACGAAGGCAGAGGCAGAAAATCCAAGAGCATTTCCATTTTCTTTTGAAACAAGCAACCAGTAGAATGTGGACTGCAAAACTAACAGTTACATTTTATTTTGTTAAAGTAAATAGATAATTCATAACTGAAAATGAACTAGTAATACTACCTGTAACTGCACCATCTGGTGCTACCGGTCATTACAATATGTTCAAAGTGCTATTACATTTAATAGGTGTATAATCTTGTATGGAACACTGTATTCTCACTGATAGTCTCATCTTAAAGAAAGGCTTAACTGAAAGGCAAGTTTACAGAATTACGCAACAAAAACTATGTCAGGTGGAGACAGAAATGGAAAGGCTAGAGCCAATTACAAAAGACATTGAATTACTTTTAAGTAATTAGCATGCAGAATTTAGGTTTGAAAACTTCCACAAATTTCAAATGTGCCGTTAGAAACAAGATGATGAACTTTACAGCCAGGTCCCTCCCGATCAGTCGTGCTCTACAGAAATGGGTGAGTGGGCCCGGACACTGCTGAAGCCTTTGGGAAATCCCCTTTTTAAGGATACAGTGAAAGTGGCCTGTGTTACTTTAAAACTTACAGGTGAATATATGAAATAGATTTGCTTCTTCTAACCTTTGAAAAATTTGTCAGTTAAATCTCAACTGCTGAATGGAACTAGCAAAGAGGCGTTCACCCACTCCTCAGTCTTTGCACTTCTTTACTAGTAATAGTAGTACCAAACGTTGTTTTAATAGGGCCACAAAGTGACAATTTGTCTGAAAGGTATGCTTATGTATGAGTTTCCATAATTATCCTCTCGTGTTAACAAGCCTCTGACAATTTTTTATATTCTGCAAAATGAGTGAAGCCCCCTGAGCTCTGTGGACACTGTTTTCTGTTAATTAAAGTAGGACTTTCCTACCAGCTTTAAGCTTCTAGTAGGCAACTGCAAATTTTTGCACATATTGCAAAGAAGTAATGAGATAGAAGTGTATGGCCAACACACCTAAAGCATGAACACCATTCTCTTCAAAAACTCAGTGTAAAATTTAGCAGCTGGAATTACTTAAAATGCTTAGGAATTGCTTGAGAGTTATTTTTCCCAAGTAGTCTTTGTTTGGCTTGGAAATACTGAACACATACTGGATTTGGTATCCTTTTTCTTTGTTTCATTCCAAATGAGCGATGCTGCCGAGGGGGCTCCGCAGGTGGTTTAGGATTATCCCACAGCTCAGTGCCTGCTCCACTCCTGCAGTGGTGGGGAAGGTCACCCTTTAGAAGGGTGAGATGATAAAATTAGAAGTTGTGCTGCAATGCTGTTCATTCCCAGATCAGACACTTATGACCTTGTCCTGTTTGGTTTTGATTTTTTTGTTTGTTTGTGGCTTGGGGTTTTCTTTTTTTTGTTATTTTGTGTGTATAACAATGCCCACATCCTCCCCCCATCTCCTGCCCCCCCATTATAGCCAAGAAAGACTTCAGGAATTAATCATAGAATCATGGAATCATTTAGGCTGGAAAAGACCCTTGGGATCATAGAGTCCAACCATCAACCCTACTCTACAAAGTTCTCCCCCACACCATATCCCCCAACACCACATCTAAATGGCTCTTAAACACAGCCAGGGATGGTGACTCAACCACCTCCCTGGGCAGCCTGTTCCAATGTCCGACCACTCTCTCTGAAAAATTCCTTCCTAATGTTCGGTCTAAACCTCCCCTGTTGGAGCTTGAAGCCGTTCCCTCTCGTTCTGTCACTAATTACCTGCGAGACAGTTTTCTCTGTTCTTATGTCCGCAAACTGGGAATGAAATGTCCCATGTTTAACTTCCACTTAAAGATGTAGAAGCAGAAGATGATGGCAGCAGAAATTCTGCCAGTTTGTTAGCACTATGGGGACATTTTAGGTGTACCCAACCAGAAGCAAGAAATATGTGTACCCAACAAGTTTTCCAATTCAAGTGAATTGACTATAAATATATTTAGAATATTATGCCATACTTAAATTTAGAAAGTATACCATCACACAAAGGCCTATAGCAAAGGAAACGCAACATCTGATATTTTTATTCAATTAAACAGGTTTGCTTGCTAGAACTGATTTTTGTCAGTAATGAGCTGGAGGGTTAAGCTGTCACGGTATTAGTAATAGAACTAGGATAATAGGTCCCACTTTAAAAGTGCTGATAAACTGTAGATACAGAAGTGCTTTCTCTAGAATCACAATTACGCCTGAAAGATCAAGCCATTTGGTTCAAAATGGATGCCAAGGAGATCAAACTAAGGTATAAAAGACATGTTTAAGGAAATATTTCCTTGGACCTTCCTGAGAGTGACACTTGTGGGCAGTAAGTTACCCGAGGCTCTTTCTGAAGTAAGCCACTTTGCTCTTAGCAATAGAAAGTGACAACTACGTTTTGAAGTTTCTCTTGTTGGTTTTTGCCTGTCTGTGGGTGGGTGTGGGGTGTGTTGGGGGTTTTTTTGTTGTTGTTTTTTTGTTTGGTTGGTTGGGTTTTTTTGTGGTTGGACTCGATGATCTCAAAGGTCCCTTCCAACCATGAATATTCTGTGATTCTGTAAATATTTCTAGTGAGAAAATACTGGTCATAAAGGGACCAAATAAAGTTAATGGGTGGTATTTAGACCCAATTTATCTCAATCTAATTTGATGACTGACTGGCAGCTCAACAAGACTGAAAATCAGATGTTATCTTAGTGCTGAATCTTCAACTCATCAGTGCTTCATGATGTACTTGAACACACTGTTATCTCCTGCATTATATGACATACAATCACACAGTAAAACTGGGTAGCCTTGGTATATTTAGAGTTTACAAACGTGTTTCTTACAATATTGTAACTCCTCAGTTATTTCTTGCAGTAAAATATTATGCATTCAAATTTTTGCTCTTATTTACGAAGTACTCTTTTTTTTTTCTCCCAGCTCTCTCCTCCTCAACCTGTACACCACAGATTAGTCCATCCTTTTTATATATACAATATTTAGATAAACAGTTTTGGAAACTTTAATTACATTTGTTAATCCAGCTTGTAGCATGATGGGTTGTTTCAGAGGCTTCTCAGCATATTTGCCTGCACAAGTGTTCTGAGTGGAAACATCTCCTTTACGTACTACATTTTCTGCATAATTACTTTGTCATGAGGTTAATTAGTCTGTGAATTTGCCTGGCACATACAGTACAGAAAACAACTCTAGCATCATTTTATTACTTAAGTGCACCAACTCTCTTATTGGCCAGAAGGATTAAGATGAAGAAAAAAGATTATTTGGAAAATTAATGTTTTGATTTAAATAAATAAAAAAAATAACTAACATGAACGGTCTGGTTTAATCTATGGTGACCAAAACCTCACAGGGGAGGGAAGGTAGGATCATTTTTCTGTCCAGTTCTGCATTTAAGCTTTCTAGTGCAAGAACCAGTTTTTCTGAGTCTGATCCACAGCCCTTTCTGTGTTTTTCCTACTGGAGAATCCCCCCAGCAGCCTTCAGCCAGTCCCTTCATAGAGATGTAAACTGAGCCTTGGCGTGGGACACGCGGCACTTCACAGAGGTAAAAACCTTACTCAGAATTCCTCCTGGACAGAAGAACCTGCATTCCATCTAAAGAAAGCATTTGTATTAATAATAGCTTAAGTGGGGCTGACACATCAGTGGTGTCACTACTGGTGGCCATATATTGAGCTAACCTATCAAGGTTTTATTTAACTAGCTAGAAAAGTATGCAGAGCAATATCAGAACTGACAGAGGAAAACCATTCCCTGACAATTCCTGGGGAAACTCCACCCCCCACCTCATCCTCTGCCCCAGGAGCAATGTAAAGCAGAGTTGTGCTGGCTTGAACGCCGTCTGCTTACCGATTCTGTTGACGCTAATTTTCATGTGACGTTTTGCCTTTCATTAAATATGACGTGTCAGCTGAAGTACATTTAGCAGCAAGTGTTTGGGTTGCACTCAAGTCCAAGTGTTATTAAATTTTTTCTGTTCCAGTGATGTAAAGGAACTAGAAGCCCCACTGTCCTTCAGCAGCATTAAAAATATTGCTCTTTGATACCTGTGTTCTCTGTAATCATGCCAACACCTTCACCATCTCTCCAGCCTTTAGGGCAATGTGAGTAGTGTGGCCAATAAGGAATGTGGCTCAGATGGTGAATGTGGGTCTTGATTTGTGTGTCAGGGTGCCTTCTCAGAGACCATGACAAATGACACTTATCTGAATAATTTTAATGGCCAAACTGTTCCTTGCAGAAATATATAAGTAACAAAATCCACAAGTTTTGCCTTCTCCTTCTAGTACTAAAATCAGAAGTTTCCAATTACTTTTTTCAATTTAGTATCTCCAGGAATTATTTTTAGCTTGTGAGGGTATCATGGGAGATGTTTTGAGATTGCTGCACCTTTAAATGGAACTTGTAGAGAGAAAAAGTGTCAGTTTGCACATCACTGACACAAGTATTCTCCTGGTGATTTCAGAAGAATAAGCTCTTCACTTATAGAAGTTGTGACTCCTTGATCAGCCCCCAAGGAAATGATACCTTGTGAGTGAGCAAATTGCTTTCCAATCTTGAAATAAAGGTAGGATGTTGGAGTCATGCGGATCTTAACTTCTAGTGCACCTGGAATTAGAATTTTAAACTCACTTAGCTTTTTTTGCTGCTTATTGGTCCTGAATAGAGCACATTTACCCAGTGTTTTTAATTTATTTCAAGCACACAATAATGCTCCTGTGACTGCTCTGTAAAGAGCTGTTAATGAACAGATCTCAAACACAAAGTGATTTTCTGATACAAAAATTGTGTATGCCCTCAGAATAGAAGCACAAATAGGTACACTGTAGAGCTTCTTATAAAGACATCTGTGGTCTTTTTGGCTTCTAAGTTCCTGCACCCCTGAGGGTTTTCTCCTTTATTCACTGTTGTAATTTCCTCATGTTGCCTTCATAGGCCACATAAAGGATGGTTTGTTTTTTCTTTTCATTCTTTAAAAACATTACTATAATAGGCATTCCTAAGTATAGCATTTAAGGATACGTTTGCCTTAATTCATGCAATTACTGAACGTTGTAGACGCTCTACTTTTCCTTAGCTGGTCTTTTTAAGGCATCTCAACCTATGGTAATTTATGTAATTTTTTTTTTGTAATAGGTTGTTCCATATTAAATTAAAGAAATACAGTACTATTTCAATGGAGCTATCACATGGGCTTAAAGCCTGGTATTTAAAACAGCTTAAGTATGGCACCAGTTAGTCCCAGTTTTTTCCTTTCACTTTGGTCTTATTCTGTTTGTGTCAGTAGAATTACTCCACTTTTATGGTGTTGGAAGTAACATCAGAATAAAGTCCTTAAAGTAGTAAGGGCAAAACTTACTGCTTTGTCATATTGATTGAAAAATCTACCTGAAAAAAACTGTAGTTACTCTTAAAATCATGAAGTCTGACTCCAGCTGTCAGACACATAGAGTGCCTTATGTCAGCAAAGGCTCTGTCCACCTTAACAGAAAAGGACTCCTTTTTGGGAAGACAGTTGTACAAATGAAGCATAAACATCTGAACTATTCCAAATCCAAGACTTGGTAGGTGATGTGCTTGTTATTTCTTAAATTGGGAAGTAATAATTTGAAAATAGGAATTCTATGGTTGCTGCAATGTGAAATGAGCTATTTTACAAAGACCATATTGACTGTTTTTAAGGTCTTACTCTGCCTGTGAGTGGTTTAGCAGTTTACTTCTTAAAACAAAACCTACCTAGAAATGTAACTAAATTAGTTAAGATTCAGAAAATCCAAAGGTAACGTTGAATGCACTGATCCTCCATGCTAGGTCTGCATTTTACAGATATGAAGATAAGGTGATTTCTTGCCTTAGTCCATGTTTTGAGCCCTGGCTGCCGTTACTGGAATCACGGAATTTCATCCACAGAAGACACCATGTACCAGTCACACACCACTCTGCACAAGTTTTGCTCACTTTGAGAGATTGAGTGCAACTTTTTTTTTTTTACAGTTGCAATGTTTTCTTTTTTCTGTTTTGAATTAAATTACTTAGCAAAAGAGAAATTCTGCTCTTGGCAGCACATAGCACAGGAACCAATTCAATAGACCAGTAGATAATTCAGAGGCTGCGCTCTGGCTTTCCCCTGTACGTATTCATCACGCTAAAACTACTCTTTATTCAGTTACACCCTCAGGGCTGTGTCGCTGATCTGGTGTAACTCAGTAACACCTTAGAAACTTTAGTTATGCAGATAGTTGTTTACAGCTCAGTTCTAATATCTCATACCAAACAATTAATGTTGGGGTTTGTGTGAAGACTGGGTCAGAAAGGAAACAGAAGCTTTTACTCACCCGAGGGGGGGCGGAAGCATAGCAAATTTTAGCCCATAAGGAATGTATAACATATTCAAACTTGAGAATGCACATTGATTACATTTATTGACCAAAACCCATATTTTCTTCATACAAAGATATTTCTGCCTTTTAAATTAAGTTTGATCCAGTGAAATTCCAATGTTTGGATGAAGAAGTAGTCTATTTCTGATCATTTCTAGACTGTCTCCCCATCACAATCCAATCTTTCCCACAGACTCATCTGTGGAACTAACAATTCTTGAATGTAATTTCCTGAGGAGATTGCAAACATTATGCATTGACTTAAACAGTAGTTGAGTCGGATCTCTTGGTAGACATGAGGAGGATGAAAGTAGACAGGAAAGGACTTAGTTTCAGTTTCAGTATTTGTCTTCTATGATTTGGTTCACATACAGGTAGAGTCTGTGACTTCTTTGCTAAGAACCCACTTTTAAATCTGGCAGCTATTCCCCACTTCTCTGTTGGGAACTAAATGCCTCCATGAAGTTTAAATCAGCACGGAGTTTACAGCCCTTAGAAATACCAGCTGTTAGAAGCTGACTTCTCCTAACTTTAACCGAAGCAAAGCTGGCATTCAGATACAGTAATGAAGCTTTTTTAAGGTACAGGAATAGCAAACATAAGTATTCCAGTAAAGAGTTTTAGATTGTTAATTTTATTGTTTGAAATTAAAAAATATTTCTATTTGCCGTATGAAAACGTTATTATAAACAAAGCAGGAGTGAGGTAGGGAGAAAAGCCTTTGCAGTAGTGCTTGAATATGTAACTATTTATGGCCTAAAGAAGGCTTATTTGCTCCTTAAGGCATGTAAAGAATTTAGTATCTTAAGCCTATTAGACAATACTCATTTATGGAGTAAAAAATAGTCGAGTCACAATCACAGTTAGATTGTGTTTTCATGAACTAATGACCTCTTTGATAAAAACCCAAATGTGCTGCAAAGTGATTCAACAAAAATGCATTTTATGTGGTTTATGAAGTTCTGCCATGACTTGTGCTGCCTTGCTTTTGTATAACTACATTAAATACACAAGTTAGGGTTTTTTCCTCATCTGTGTTTGAAAGATTGCATGTATTTTGGTTTTCGACAGGACTTAGAATAGTTTGTTGTTTTGTGTTTTTTGTTTTTTTTTTCAAAAGGACTCTCAGGATGTATGGAATTCTGTTTCCTACTTTACATTTGTGTGGATGCTTTGGGTTTCTTTGGATTCCTTTGTTTCTGTTGGTCAAACTTGCTGTATTAAGATTTGCATCTCAGAAAGCATGGCTGTCTCCTTTGTGACTAACTTCTACTTCCAGTAATACTTTGCTGACACTCACTTGCTATCACTTGCATCCAACTGCTCTCTGGAAATGAACTGTAGATCTTTATCCTTTGTACCCAAGCACCACTCCAGCCATGGCTGAGTGATGTTGTAGTGATGGCAGCAAACAACATTTTACTGCCCAAGTCTCGGCCTGTTCTACCTGTGGATAAAGACTATTTTCTTCACAGGTTTCTCCGTAAAACCAGGTGATGGGCAGCACTTATGCAGAGAGCTGAAAGGCTTTGATTGCTTACTGATTAGAGGAAAATCCTGCAAGAATGACTTCTATAAAGAAGGCAGATGAGGAATGCTTTTCTTGTCATGAACTGGAAGAGAAACAGGATCGTGATGAACTAAGCAATGACAAAGTCACCTCTGAATTCTCTTTGCATATGTATAAGAGAAAGGCATTGAGTTAGTAACGTGACAGGATGCATCACAACACTGGACAGAATGCTGTATCAAGAGCATTGAGGACTTCCATCTTCATATTTCCGGGATTTATCCAACTCTTCCTTTCGCTTCTGGTGAGGACTGTCGTTTGAATACAGCACTGGATGATCCCGGGGTTGATCTAGTCTGTCATTGCATAGTTTCTATATCTTAAATCTGAAGGATTTTTATTTAGCTTAGAAATTATGAAAAAATAATGAAGGGGGGGAAAAAACAGATCAATAATAATAATAAAGACTACAATTGTAATTGTAATTTCCACCATACTATGATATAATGTAGTGATATTCTTAGTTCTTCTATTTGTTGCACTTCTGATGACGCAGAACTCACTAAAGAGGAATCTAAGCTACACTCTGTGCCTTCGAGGGGTTTGTGGGCTAAAACCAGACCATCCTTTCTACTGGGATACATAGGAAGTTAGGTCAGTATTGAATAATGTATTACCAGAGTGCGATAACTCAAGGTAACTGCCCACCTTCTCCCCTGCCGTGTCCCGTTCTGCATATACTAATTCCTGTCTTACAGCAACTTCAGCTCCTGCTCTTCATATTGCAGTACAGCCAAAAATACTGGAAGAAACTCTCATCCCCTAATTTCCTTTAAATTAGTGTTACATAGAGAAATGTATATTATTTATATTTTCTACAGAAATAGATCTGTATATATCATACATATATATATATATATATATATAAAAAAGACCTTTTTTATTTATCTACGTTGCTTGTTGGGTTAGTGTTTGACCATAACCAGGATTGTTAAGAACTGACATTAATTGTAAGTAATTACATTTATTCTAAGATATAACTTTACATTATTAACATTATTATTGATTATACCTGTGCCTCTACAAAGCATTTTTTAGGAAAAATACATATTCCCTTCCTATCAAACAAAGGTGGAGAACCAGCCCTTCCCATGGAAAGCTCCTTTCAAAAAACATAAGCAGTCTTTGTGGTTATATTGAAATATGCTGTTAAATACCAAGAGGTGCTAGTACATTTCTAATGTGCTGGTATAACTTCCTATTCTGGAAGTTATACAATGTTTCATATATTGAAATACTACAATCCAAGGAAACAGTATTTAGTTACTGACTGCATCTGCTGTAAAATTTGTATTTAGATTTCTTTTAAACAAAGATCAGACAAAAAATATAGCTTCTTCAGTGTCACTTGTTTTTCTATAGCTTTTAAAGATTTTCATTTTGTGCATAAGCCAGTTTTAAACTCTGAAAACTCTTATAGATAGGAATGTACTCAAAATAGAAAATCAGTCAGTAAAGCAAGAATAAGTATAGTTATACTGAAAAAGAACCTCTGGGTTACAGCTATTTGCTTTTTGCAAAATAAGATGCATTTACAAATTATGAAATACTTTCCCAGTATCCAATTTTAATTTAAAAATAACCCTACAGTATATAAAGGCTGAAAAGGGGAAACATTGTCACAATTTTAGTTTCAAAGCAAAATAAAGAATTCAGTGCACTTACAAATACATCGAAGTGTGCCAGCTTACAGCCAGTCAGAAAAATCAAATTGCAAACATGGTATCTTTGTGCAAACAACAGGTATTATTGACTCAAGTCCACTTAAATTGTTTCCACTATGTTCTTCAGAGTTAAAGAAAAAGGAGTCAAAAAAGTGATCCCACATGTTTAGTGCAGCTGCCACACCAGTAAAAGCTATATACTCCTCTTGAAATAGGAGAAGGAAAATAGCTGGAGCTAGGTCATCAGCTAGTTATAATTGTTATAGTACCAATAAAGCAGTCGACAGCTTAATGCAGTCAATTAGTCGGCCCCTAAATGTTTTCTTACAGTGGTCAAAATGTTTGTTTAGACAAAGCAAAAGACCCTGAATTTTTTATATCAATGCAGCATTTCATGCTTCTGTTAAAAATAATTTAATTTTAGTGTGCTAAAATTAATTCAAGATGGGAGTCCTTAATTTTTGTTTGGCTGCATATGAAACTTCTTTGCGTGTTCTTCCCACTCCCACCAGTGTCCATTACACCTGCAACAAAGCTGGCATGGATTTGATCTGATTAGGCATCTCTTTCCTACTTACATTCATTACAAGGATTGTGGAGATGAAGGGTAGATGACTGTGAAATATGAGACAGAAATCCTGTGACTGTTTGTGTTGAAAGTGACAAATAAATTAAAATATTACTACCTTTGAATATGCTGACAGCACTTTGCCTTTGGGAAAAGGTTCTAGGGAGTTTGCTACGGGCAGTTCAGTAGAATCATCTGATAATTATGCACCTTATTTCCTAACTAGCTATCAAGACTTGCTTCCAGGAACTTTCCTGGTGCTAGAGGCTTGCATATTTAGCTTGATGAGCAGTTACGCCTCTCTGTCTATTCAGCTTTAGACCTTGAAAATTGCCTGACATCTCAGTCCTCCATGTCTAGGTCCTGTGCAGAAATTGCTTGTTATTAATCTGGTTCTACTTCCATGGTCAGTCTCCATTAGAAAAGTTACAGTGTCTTAACTAACTAGCTAATGTACATAAGCAATAGTTTCTATTTCCTTTTTTCTTATATCTTGTTCTTTATAAATATTATCTCAAATTAAAGGCGATGAGAATGAAATTAATGGAAATCAGAATTCATTTATCTTTTCTATGAAAGAGTTTTGAAAACAGGATGAGAATCAGCTCCCTTTGATGGGATTTCTTAATGTTATTTGGGGTCAATTTCAAGAGCTGCAAATCAGTGCAGCTCCTGACCTTTCAGTGAAACCACGCCATGTTATACCAGTTCACAATCAGGCTTATTTTAGCAATGCTTATTGTATTTTATAAAAATAATCCTGTTATTGATATTTTATGTCTTGTAAACATTCAATTGTTTATAACAGAATTAGAGCAAATACACATTCTTTTCTTTGACAATTGAACAAAATAATTTAACAAAAACTTTTATAAATAGAATCAATGTAAGAAATACTAAGAAAGTATTGTCAGTTTCTTTTTTGTTTGCCTAGAGTTTGGTTCCAGGTGATGTCCAATATAAATATTCCCTGTTTGAAAATTGAGAGCACCTGTGGATAGATAAATTCTTTGAAGTCCCTGCAACCCAACACGACCTTCAGTGATTTCTTTCAAACCTTGAGCTGTTCTTCAGTTGGACTGATGGTCATTTCGAAGATGCATTGCAGTAGGTTCAAAAAACTGGAAGAAAAGTTTAGAGAGAAGTTTAAGCTATGGTTTGTTAACAATGAAGATAACCAGCAAAACCACCTGATTTCTAACTGTCTCAGCAGACTTAAAATAAAACTGCATTACAAGGGAGAATCCTCTTAGAATTTGATGTCCATTACCTGGATCATCAAAGTTCAATTGTAAGTATGTATGGCAATAACTGTTTTCTCCTGAACTTTATTTTTCCAGTGTTTAAACTGAAACACGATGTAACAATATGCACTGCAAGCTTTATGAATATTAACATACTGAACCTAAATGCTTTTCCAGTTCTTGTTTTGTCTGTTCTTGTTTCTTCCCACTTGACCCATGCATCATTAGCATCTCGTCGTCATCTTCAACCTGTTATGTAACTGGTTTTTTTGGCCATCATACTATGTTCTCTGCATCCAGATAACATCCAGGACTCAGCACATCTAGCACATTCAGTGACTTTATACTTTCCTCTGCTCCCAAACATAAAAGCTGGCCTCTGCTTGGCTTCCTGCAGCTTATCATCAAAACTTTAACATAATATCCTTCTTTAGTTCGATTTACTCTATCATTCCATGTTTCATTGCATTAAAAACTGTAATATAACGTTACATATAAAAATTAAGATGGGTTACTTTAGAAATATGTGTAAGAAGATGTGAGAACAGTATATGCACTGTGAATGATATGGCAAGGGTAGACTAAATACTTGTATTCTTCTCATTAAAAGGGCACTCTGCATTCTAAATCAAGGAAATTTTAAATTAAACTAAGCATGCAATTCACCAGCAACTAGTATTTAGCTAAAGGACTTAGCAAGATTTAAAACCAAAAACAAAGCCAAAAATTCTGTATGACTTCTTCTCATTTGTCAGATAGATTTGTTCTCCTTTTGAAGAAATTCTCTGTTTGCTTATCTAGACAAATGTGTATTTGTTACTGTTTAGAGCTTTTTGAGGATGGCAGATATTACTGTACTCTACAGAAGAACACACACCATAGAAACATGCCTGTTCCATTTTGCATGTGCAAATCATGGGGGTGTCATGTTTTCAGACCTTCCATCTAAATTAATTACAAACTGACGTTAAGTAGTGAGGGAGTAAGTTCCTCTTAGAGTAATTTTAATGCTTTATTTTTTCATATTATAAATGGCACAGTAATAGTGCTATAGTTAAGCATCTGTCAGCGTTACAGTTATCAAACCTCTTGAGAGAAATGTGTGCTTATCATACCAGTATCAGCATTTTCTGTTGTCTAAAAACTGGCATCTATTAGTTCAACAGGGGATTCCTTCATACTCATATTTTCAAGTAACTCCTTTTTTCTACTTTTATGTTGTCCTTTCATTATATTAGGTTCTAATGACACGCTGTCTAGCAAAATGCAAGCAGAGAAATATATTATCTTCACTTCTATACTTTTACCACTATAACCGTTGTCCTGCAACAGCATTGCTACTCCACAATGCAAACCAGTTTACATTGGAATATCTTTAATGAATCAAGTTGCATGGTGAATGACTGCTACTGAATGTTTTCCCACTTGTTCCAATGCAGAATAGAACCATGTATATAAATATTAAGGCTAGAAGATAATTTTATTTCCATCCACATATAAAAAGCATTTGGTTGAAGTACTTAATTTGAACCTTGATCTTTTTTCTTTTTTTTTTTCATTCAGAGAATGCTGCTATTTTGCTTTAAAATGTAGCAAAAGATTAATTTTACAAGGAAAGTTTGCTACTAAGCTTCTTGGTTTCCTGAGCTTGATTCAATATATGGAAGTACAATTGCAGAGTTCAGTCTAAGATACTCTCGCTATCTGCCCAATCCTGGCTGCTCTGAAAAAGAATATTCAAATGTTTAAAGGCAAACATTTTATTGGAGACACTTCTTAATTATACAAACTTCCAAATCCTAAAATTTCTATGTCATTAACATACCCTTAGCTTACATGTACAGGAAGAGAAAGGGTGATTGACCTGAAGTCTTCCAAAAAGAAAATGATTAAGTGGAGGGGGAAGAAAAAGGTACTCCAAGGAGCATTTGAAAAGTGCTCCCTGGGTTCTTATAAATATTATCAGATACACAAAGATGACTTCTTCATTTCTGTAACATATGGCCCATTACTTAAGCCATAAGAAAGCTGCACAGTAGTGCACAGCAATACTACCAAACAGCTTAGGAATGCTGTTAGAATGATGTTCTGCATTCCCAACTACACCAATCCAAACCCTAGTAAAATGCACTACAAGAATTTACGCACAGGAAATGTGGTTATTTCAATGAACTGATTAGATGGGGTTTTTTTCATTTTGTTTTTTAAACAAAAGCCAAATGAACTCAAAGAAATAACTCAAAAAAGAGAAGGCAGTATACCTGAGATACTTCACAAAATTCATTTTCTAAATGAAATTAAATTTCTTAATTGAGTAACACTGTACCAGTATTTAATCTTATGGGCCTGAGCCTGTGATTGAGTTGAACTTGTCTTGAAGCATACCATGCTTTGCTGACCTAACTTTTGTATCTCCTCTGCTTCAGTGGAAAAGCTTACGCATTTTAAATGTATTTTTAAAGCAAAACCAATCCTGTTTTTTCTTGACAGTAACAACTGGTAAAGTGATACAGCATATTGAATTAGAAACCTAGCAGTATATCACAATCATTATTAGTTACAACTGAGTACACAAACAGGAAAATGTAATTTATGAAGAAGAGCTTGATCAACATTTTACATACTTGTTTACATTCTTCATCATTCGAAACACCCAAGCTGTCAATACTGTTGTTTTCTAAGTCTTGCTGCTGGATTTTTGCCATTCAATAGGGCTACTACAGAACATAATTTCTGAGTTTGAGAGTGGGTTTGTGAGCTTACAAAAGTAGCATTTTAAAAATATTTAGTCAGCACTATGTCCTAGACTTCAGAGTATTTTAAAAGCTTAGTTCTAATATAACTATTAATATACAAGGTTCAGTGTAAATATTTCATCACTACTGGAGGAAATGGCAACTACGTTCCAAATGTTTCTAGATCCAAAATGTGAGTGGTTGAACAGTATCACTGGTGTTATGGCAAGCTACACAAGCTGAGGAACTGTCCTCTAAACAGAAGCTGTAATGATTATACATGAGCTTTTTTGATACTTCCCGTCTCTGATTGAGATAAGTAATTTGCACACATAGTCAATATTTTAATAGCAGGATCAGTAACTCTGGCACAAATGCTAAATTTAGCATTGGGCAGATTTTGAGTGGCCAGGAGTTAGCAGCTGTGACCTCTTGAGAGAGACATCTGCAGAAACATTTGTAAGAGACAGTGCCTCCTATCTTCCTGCTCTCCTGATTTCATATAAGCTGCTTGGCAGAACGCTCCATCTTTGAGAGAGCATTTTCCAGAACATACTACTAGCAAAAATCAGAAATCAGCAAAGTAGAGGAAAGTAGCCTCTGCTTCAAGCAGAGGCACGTTGTCACCAATCAGCTGAGCAGCACTGTCTTGTCACATTGAACTGCAACATCTCCTGGCTGTCCATGAGATTTCCCTTGGCCTGCTCTACCACTCATCTAGGAAATGAAGGTACAGTCTGCTCACCAGTCATACCAGATTGCCAGCCTCTGTTTTTATTGATGTAGGGACTTTGTGCATTCAATACCATTTAAATACCATCATTTTCTCTCTAATGTCCTAAATAAAGCTAAATATACCAATCATATTGACTGCTATGTACAGTGAGATTCAACAACTCTATGGCAACGAGGCAGATGAATATATTTTTTTACCAGGGAAACAGACACCATTAGCTGCATTTAGGCAAAAGGGAAAAATTAGGAGAATTAAAGCATTAAAGACTTAAAGTTTAATGACTGCTTGAAAATTATAAGCTAATCACTGACGATTATTCTAGACATGCTGAATTTGCAGGGCACACATCTCTTCTGGACCTCAAGGATATCTAAAGACATGATCACTCTCTGACTGATTAAAACAAACTTAAGCAAAGAATCCAGCAGCTTTATCTGCATAAAATCGTTCAGCTACATGATGAAACAGGAAAAATCAATGTTAAAATGTATAAAAACAGGGACTCTTGATTCACAAACTGGATACTGCAGTTGTCAACTCTTCACACTATTGTTAAGTATTTAAAATGAATAACAATTTTTTTGGGGGAGACTGTTATCTTATTACCTCACTGAGCAAACCTTAGGAGATACTAAAGTTCTTATCTCCTTCACTGCATTGCTTCAACAGATAATTCTACCATTCATTACTGCAGATAGGAAGATTAAGAAATGGAAGATTTAAGATTAGTTTGTTTGCTGAGAATGGCATCATGTGTTGTCTGAGACATTGTGCTCTGCTCAGTGCAACATGGCAAAGAGATAAGTGTTTATGTTTCTCATCTTCGAATGGCCTTCCTCCATTTTACTGAGTGCCACTACTACTGAAAGGCACAGCTTATTTTTTCAGAGAAGGCTATTATCAGTAGTTTTCTTCAGAAAGGACTGATTAACTCGAGTTGCAGGAGTAAACAGTTAAAATAATAACGGTCAAGTAAGCATATTACATATTATAAGCAAGTATTCAGGAATTCTGCTACTCACTTCCATAGTGTCTTTTGAAAGATAAACAACCCAGTATACCAGGTTGAATCCTGCAAATGCCACTGGAAAGAGGATCCTAGAATACTGGTCTATTTTACTGGTGCCTCCAATAGGTGGTGGTGGTGGTGGCGGCGCTGGTGGAGGAACAGACACGGGTTGACACTGGGATGCACTATTTGATATTATGCTGGTTTCAGGAGACTGATCTGCTTGAGACGTTACGGAGTTCACTCGCTTCTTCAGGTTACAGTTGGAGTCAGAATGCTACAGGAGAAAAAAAGAGCGGAAAAGAAAAGGTGATTTTTTTGGATACAGAGTCTTAGGTTCTGTGATCATTAGGTTTTATTACTGCTTCCCTGCTATAGAGCAACCTAAGGAAATCACAAAAGTAATGTAAATATACTGAAGTCCATTTGTGTCCTAAAGCTTTGCTGTAAAAAAATAAAATATATGCTTTCCATATATTTAATATGCTAGTAAATGGAATTTAACAGAGAGAAAGAAAAGATGGAGTTAAAATGAAAAGGTAATGGTTTATCTAAATTGTGATATATTGGTATGACTGAAGTTTATGTCGATATGAATCAAGTTTAAATAAAATAGCACATATGGGCTGGATCAAGTGCAGTCTTCACAGTGTGAGCCCATTGATGAGTTTGGGTAAATACTGAATGCAGTCAAGCTGTCACACTGTTATTAGTCCCCATGAATGAAAAAACTGCTGCACAAAAGGAAATGGATTAACTTTACAGGTGCTGAAGACACAAATGCTAAATTGTCCTGTAGTTTTTTCCAGGATGAAATTTCAGTTTCAGATATCTTATGATTCCCGCAGTAATTTCATGCCTACAACGGAAGACAAATACTCATCCTAACTGTAGTGGGACTATTTTTTTTTTCCATTTATGGTAAAATGAAACTAAATTATTCCTATATTTTGTGTAATATTCATAGCCAGGTCCAATTACTCTTTAGAAAGCTGTATGAAAACTGGTTAAAATTTAGCCAGACCTCTGGAACATTTTGATTTTACCTCGTAGTTACTAGGCTGACGTGTATATTCATTATGTGCACCTATTATTTGTGGCCAAGTTGCCATTTTTTACTTTCATAAGAGTAGATGTAATAGATTTCTTCCTTGCAGAAAAGGTTTAGGAATAGGATCTAGCACAGGCTCTAAGCGTGCTATAATGAATATCAGTTACCCACTTTCACAGTAGTATCAAATAGGAGGAAATTTTCAAAATTTTCCTTGCTGCTGCTGCTGCCGCTACCCAGGACTATCATTAGTAAGGCAGCAGGCATAAGTTTTGTATGATGGCTGGAGAAATACAGAAAAATGCTAGAGTGTCAAGTTGGGTTTTTTATTGTATTGATGTGAAGCGCTCAAGTTTTCTGTTAATAGGAAGCAACAGAAATACTTCAGGCTCTAACAAGCAGTGCTAACATAAAACAGTCTACTTGAGCTTGAATCTAAGGCTTCATCCATAGAGGACTGTAAAACTTCCAGATTATTGGTGAAAAATATCGTGCAGCAAAATTGCACAACACATGCAGCTCTTCTTGGGTTTGATAAAGCAGCTTTTTTTGGTCAGTAGAACTACCTGACTGAAGCTAATGAGAGAAATCTTAGACAATGTAAATAATTTACAATACAACAGCATACCTGGTCTAGATGGACCTGCTCTAGTAGGGAGACTGGACTAGATGATCTCCAGAAGTCCCTTCCAACCCCATATGATCCTGTGATTCTGTGATATATAGATTGTAAAATGGAATGGTAACATTTGAATGATTTTAAGGTAGCAAAATTCTGTTAGGTATGCAATTTCCAGAGTAATTTATTGGGAGTGATTTAGTGACAATCACTCACTTAAGGAAGTCCACTGTCAGCATTTTTGGGATTTAACTTGCAGGATTTCTGTGCATGAAAACAAATTTCAGTCCATCAGATAAATGAATGGGTCGTTAAAAGGAAAATAAGTATTTTCTTAAATACATTGCCTATACTTGTACTTGGGCCGTAATTTCTAGATAAAAGACTAGCCTAACACACCTGGTATCTCACGCATGACTTAAAGAGAGTTATAACAGGATTTATCCTTTTAGCCGTCAGTATCAGAACAAGTGACATTGCATCATGAAAGTGACATTGTAGTAAAGTTCTCCTCATGGATGAATGGATTGGTATCTAAATGAAATTAGGGAGAGAAGGAATCCTCACACCTGATTTTAGCCTAAGTAAAAGGAGGAGAGAACAACAACTTATTTGCAAAAAGAAAAAAAAGTGGTTTTTTGGTATATATCGTTTTCACCTATTAACTTTTTCTTCACTGACATCCCATCAACACTTCCAACTTGCCACATCCTTCCTTCTTCCACTTTGCTATTTACACATTAAATTATTAGTATCATGTTTTGAATGGATATTAAATGGCATTCATATTCTGGGGTTGTGCCTATCTGGAACGCAGATGTTTGTTTTTGCATTTTCTAGTAACAGCAAGCAACAGACAGATTTAAATGGAGGATGATCTACAGATGTTTCTCAGAAAGAGGGTTATCCATGTCCACTTGCACTAATCATAATAATAATCCCACTCTATAAACAGACTGACTGACAGAGCCTGGGCTACTGCTTTCATTCAAGTTGCTATTCCGTTCTGTTTGTATGCCCTGCTTTGAACTGAATTGTAGAAGTCATGAAGTAGCTTGTTTTTCACTGTACTGCAAGGTTGGTTGGCCTTTTGTGCAGAATGAGTGGTTCCTAAAAATGTAAGTGCTAAGGTGAATCTTACGTGCGGTATTCTAGTATAAGGTGGGTCAGATTCTGCTCTGGATCATTCAAGCATGAATTGGGACTTATTGTACTGAGGTCACAGAGTTAATAGTAGGCAGGACAGATGTAGCATGTGGTCTCTGGATGATGTTCTATACTGAACACATTTAGAATGTAGAGAGAGTAAATAATTGTGATCATCTGAATAGGCACTTGGAAAGTGTAACCCTGGTCATTATTTTATTTATAATACTTATTAAAGCTCATCCCTATACAAGGAGGATTGCTATAGAAGCAGAATTAAGTGATTTCATCTCAAGTTGGAGGCGGGAAGATCTGGAGTCAGCATGTATCCTCAGAACTTGGGAAGTGCAGTAACTAACCAGATTATACTCCCACTTTGAGGCCAGTTTAGGTCCATTTCTACCAATGGAGTAATATTAATAATTTCTCATTACCTAAAATAGCCTATTCAAATATCCAGGAAGGACCAGTGCATTTTACTGTCTCAGTAAAGCCACAGTTTTTTGTCATGTTTTTCATATGCTGAGGATATAGTTTGGAGTTGATACAAATTTTTCACAAAGTTCCTGAGTAGTTCTTTATACTATGTTTATCACCCTCATGTTGCCATCCAGCAAGTCAGGGTCAAGTCTATTTTCTTGTATACCACTACCCAGGACACAGAATTCTAAGTCCAAATTTATCTGAGATGTGTAATGAAGATGTTTCTCAGTGTGGTAGCTAACTGTAGACCAGACTTGCTGCCCCAGAACCACAACTCGTATTTTTAATTGGAATTCATTGCTAAAGCATGAGGAGGAGGCAGCAGCAAGAGGAAACCATTACAGTTGAGTTCTGAACAGCAGCTACAGTAATTTGTCTACTCTATTTAACTTTTCCTTTCACCAGATTACCTACAATGACACAATGAAACTTTAGCATGACACAGAGAGAAAACAGGAATGATTAGCCTATTTTGTATATCACTCAATTAGTAAGGTCTGTTTTACAAGTCGCAAGAGCAACATGGCACACGGTGTCATAATGGAGGAATGAATTTTGTTAAGTTACTGAATCCTGATTCAGAGGAGTACTCTTGCGCTTATGTGGAATTTAGTCCCATCAGGCAATTAAACTTGTCACTACGTATGACTACCCAGTGATACAGAACAGATTGCAAGATCGCTGTTTAATGTGAGATACCATAAAACTGGACAAGATGAGGACTGGTAAGTATATGGCCTGGTAAGGTATAGTCTGGCTTCTATTAAGCTTTTGCAGCTCAGCTATCTGATCCCCTAGAAAGCTCACAGAGCAGTCTCATCTTGTCTGTAAAGGTGCTGCTCTCTCACAGCTGTCATCAATATCCCTAGAATTTGCTTATGCTTAGAATACTTCAGGAGGCTCTCAGCAAATTGCTTGGCTTCCAAAAAAAATACAGCATATATAACATTGCAGTAAACAGAATTCTTTGCTTTTTCTGATTGTTATATGGATGCTAACAGCGATTTATGAATGTACTTTGTTCATGTTTCTTTTCCTCAAGAGATTTCTGTAATCTGTATTTGTAAAATTCTGTACTATTTTCTGTTCCTTTACACTGCAAATACATTTTCTCACTATCAGTTTAGTTTATGACGTAGCAATAACATAAGAATCTTATGTATGCACTCAGAGACTGGCTAACTTTAAAGAAATTAGTATCTGTATGTCCTTACTTATTTATCTTTAAGTCACTTTTGTCTTTTTCCTGCGGACAGTAAGAAGAAGTTTGTGAGAATAAACTCTAAAAGTTTAGATAAAAAATGTGTTATTCCTTCTTTTCTTTATAAATTATTGGATTAAGGATATTGAACTTTGCTGACATCACAAAACACCCCTTCCCCGACAACAAACAAACAAACAAGAAGCCTAGTACCAAACCTCAATATCTGTACAAGGCAGAATACTAAATTAAATATGTAACATTCTTTTTCCCTGTCTATCTCATTAGTAGATACAGTTTGAGTAATTTCAGCCATTCATATTATACAGATAAAATCACATGCTAGTGACTTAGCTCCTGAACAGGGAGTTAAGCATAGTTTAGCCTGTACATTCAACAGTGTGATCTGTAAAAACTCTGCTTAGATACTGAACAATCCATATGCAGCACCTTGCAGCAGGAAAGTTCACCACATTTTTAAGATCTCCTTTTGGGTATGCACTAAGATACCTCAATCTTTATGGTCCTGTGCAGTTTAAGTGTCTATCTCATGCCAGAGATTCATTATAACCTATAATTTAGACATTTCTTTCCATATCTCATATGTGGCATCTGATTCAAAAAATGTGTATTGCAAACATCTATGAACAGTGTTCTGCATAATTAAAAGCTGGATATAGCTTAGAAATCAATAGTCCTAGCTTTAGGCCTCTCTTTAGGAATTCTAAATTTACTTTCCTAGAAGTATTATGAGGAATAGCATGCAAATCTGTTTTCTTTAGGCTTTACCCTAGTAAAAGGGTTAAGTCACTTAGGTTAAATTACTCACTTGCAGCATAGGAAAGCCACATTCACATTCTTAACCCTCAGGGATTGAATTTCACCTCAAAACATAGCTTAACCATCAGGTGAAGGTGGTTAGAGGGAGAGGTTTTTGCCTTATTACTTCAAAGCTGTTTTACTTTGCATGGAAAATCTGAAGAGCCATTAGAGGCAGAAAGCGTACCTTTGAACAATATACCATGCCCATTGTATTGAAATTGCTGTCATATAAAACTAAGCACTAAGAACAGAGACTGGAACCCTAGTCATTCTTTTTCCAATGTGAATGTACTGTGGTGGAGTCTCTTCCTAACATTTATATGTAGCATATCAGAAAAATAATATAATTAGCACAGAGCCTCTGTCAAAACGTGTTTGTTAAATGAATTCAAATGTTCAAAGTCACGTTTGGCTCTTTAACTTATCAGTGTCGGTCGCGAACGATCCCTGTCTCTACATTTACTTTGCTAAATTTCTGCAGCATGTAGAAACTACTTCTTTGAGGGTTTAAGTGAGACAGAATTACAGAAACAGCACTAGAGAGGTTTGGGTGTTTTTATAGAATTTACCTTCATTTTGTTCTCGCTGCCCCCTTGCAAAAAAAAGTACTGGGATTGGACTTCTATGTTGAATAAAAAAATGTCTAAATTAAATTAATCTTGAATTTTCCTATTTTGGTATAATGATACCAGCTGTTTCTAAACCTTCCTTACTGCCCTGCATTGGCTTTGTCAATCAGACAAATATTTAACTCAGGCAGAACCAAATATTCGGCATCTACTCTCCTTCTCGGGATGACAAAAAGTCAATATAATTGAAAATTGTTATTTGTGTTTAATAGTCTACTTGATAATCTGCAATTGTGGAGTAGCAGGAAGGTCTCTCTAATTTGACTGAAAGTGCCATGTTCTCAGTGAAGACTTTAATGTGTATAGCTGCTTCTAGGATGATCTCATAAAGGGCCGTTGATATCCAAATAGAAATGCTCTCCTTTCAGTTACACTAGGATACTTATTAAACATACTCAATATATTCTGACGTAATTATGGAAAACTAAATCCTCTATACCAAAGTGCCATACGGCTGCTCTGCAGTTGGGCAGGGTTGTTAGAGAGAATGAGAATCCTTTTCTGCCCAAGCCATGTTATTTTGAAACACCGGGACAGGGCTATTTGTCAGGAGAAGGAAGCTCTCCCAGCAGTATTTCACTGCTCTGTGCCGTTTTCCATTAGAACAACAGTTCTTTCAGAATATAACTGTAATCAAGCTACCACCCTGTCATAATCTTTTGTCTTTTACATGTAGTCTTTCATATGGACAGGATGACTTTTGATCCATGGTGTGTACTCCCTGACCATCTCGCATAGCGTTACTTCAAATGGTGCATACCAGACAGTATCACCGATTCCCCTTCCCCTACAACTTGCAGTGTTGGGATATTCCTGGATTAAGGAAACCACAGAGATGAAAAAATACAAATAATGTAGAAAATACAGATTTGAAATGGGTTAAAAAGCTAAATGCCAATTTTTTTTTTTTATATATAAATGTATATATATAACGTTTCGTTTTGACATGCTAGAACAAGCTTGGTCACCGCATGAATAAAAACAGGTTTCTGTCAGGGGCCAGATGACTACTCAGCTTGTTGCCGTTGTATTTTGGAGTGGAACACCCATAGTTTTGTATTTCACACAGGGATTGCCTGCAGCTGACAGAGAGAGCAAGCCAAATTCTGCTCTCAGTTAACTGAGGTAAATAAGAGTGGCTTTCCTGGAACCAGAACAGGCCTGCCAGGCTGTCACCAGTTACCTGAGCACACAGTCGGACCATTGTCTCTCTTACTGAAACCAGCGTAGTCCAATGACTTGAGCAGAGTTTCTCCTACTTTCATTAGTACAGCAGAGCAGAATTTGGTCTTCTGCCATCTTTCTTTTCTGAGTTTTTTGGCTATAATATAAAAACTTGTGGGAAAAAGTTTTGTTCATTTGAATAAAGAAGCATTTTAATAAAATTACCTAGACTGAAGGGGGATGGTATTTTGAAAAACTTTTTTCAGGAAGCATAGTTAATTTGGAAATAAAACTAATTTAATATAGTCTGTAAATACGTTTATCTCGATAGCAGCAAAATCTTCTAACTGGCTTCTTTAAACTCCTTTGAATTTTTATTTATACTAAAGCTGTCTCACTGGGCTTCTCTTACACAAAGCAGGAGAATGGGTCTCCGGTCATACAGAAAGTACTAGTTCAGGCAGCCTAAGGATATTCCCATCACAATGTTCTTTAGTCACTTTTCAGTCAATTTAAGGTAATAGATTATTAAAAACTTATAGTCTGTGTTGTTACTTTTAATGTTGCTACTGGTAGCAGAGTACCATTGGCAGTTGTATAGCCATGAACATTTTGAGGTAAGTACATCTCAATTTTTCACTTCTGTTTTTACAAAACTAAGTAAACATTTACAATCTTCAGAAATTTTCTCAATGTAAAAATACAGTCTGATTTCTATAAATGCAGAAGACAGTAAGCACTTTTAACACACTGTTCACTACTCTCCATCCTATACCTGCCCTTTCATATAGCTAAAATTCTGATGACATTCATGCTCTTCAAAAACAAATAAACATACTAGCATCACAAGTGGATGAAAAAAACTTTACTAGCCTATCTAAAAGAGCAAAAAGAAATTTAAAAAATATCAAAGATTAGAAAAGACAAGGTACCAAAGCCCAGGGTATGACAGAAGGGAAAGATTTTAGATATTTTTTTTAAAAATCAAATAGTTAAAAAACATTTTAATATATAAGTCAAGGATTCTAATATTTTTTTTTTCTCAGTGAATTAGAAAATAGCATTTTAGGAAGACAGGCAGAGTAAATGGGGAGAAAAGGCAAAAAGAAGAGCAGGAGAGGCAAGATAAATTACACAAGGGGTAAAGAAGAATTGTGCATTTTAGCAGCCAAAACAAGAAAAATCTGGAAGGAAAAGTGGTGAGAGAATTTAGAGGCAAACAAAAGGAACAAGTTGGGGGGCAAGGGGCCACAAAGGGAAAATCAAGTACTCAGAAACAGCTCCTGAAGCTACAATAAGAAAGAAACTGTGTATTAAGCTGTGTGCCTTATTTAAACATAACTGTCTTAAGACCAGTAATGTAGCTGAATAGAGGGTGATAATCCTGAGGAAATGGGCATATACTCATGCAACCAGCCTGTGCTAACTACACTGTTGGCATTCGAATTAGCTAGTTCAGGTCTGCTTCAGCTGAAATGAGATCACTGACTGCACTACATCCATCTATATGACAAATACAAAAGTTCTTTGCTCCTTACCTTCGCTACACAAAAAAAGAAAGAAAAGAAAAAAGCTTCTTAAAATCTGTTATTCTGTAATTGCTTTTTTCCCAGCATGCCTTTCTGGAATGGGATCTTTTAAATCCATCTGTTAATGCTTCTAGAAGCCATTTTGACTACATCATCTTTCATTCAATTGTAAGTACCTTTCATTTTCATGATCTCATTGATTTTGCTTTTCTATTACTGCAGATGTGGGTTCTCAAAGAGAACTGGTCCTGTGAGAAAAAAGTGGTGGACTTACAGGGCTTGAAAATTACTGTCATAGATAATATGAGCTTTGAGCAAGATCAGGACTGTAGAATTTTGTGCACACTGCAGGCTGTTTTAGAGACTGAGTTTACCTTGGGACCTTGATGTTATGGGGTTTACTACTTTTCTAAATCTGCATGTTGTTAGCTAGTTGTAAATAGCTTTCTTGAGGAAATGGTTGCAGTGTGCTTCCTGCTTATTTTATTCCCAGGTGCTTATTTTTACTTAGAAAAGCTAACAAGTGAATATTTACAAAATGAAGATGGTGTGTCTTTAGTTTGGCTCTGTGCTTGTTTGTAGCTGAAGCCCTTGATAAGAAACTTGAAGTCTTTTTAATTTTTTTATTTTATTAATTAGTTCAAAAGCAATTTCGTAGTTTGTGCTCAGCTTGGTCTGCAATGATAAAACGATCATGTAAAACTCACCCACAAGTACTGGAGAACCCACAAGCACCAGGAGTATGTTCTAGTATATCTGGGCATATGCAGAGAGTTATTTTTTGAATCAGTTGTCTTCTCGAGATTGGGGGTGGCAGTGGCTTTGTAGCATCTGCTGTGAATTCACCAGCAGAAGCATGTGCAGAGTAGGCCAAACTGTTTTCATATCACTCAGCAGGAACTTCAATTAAAATTAGTAGCTGTTTTTTAATTTTCCTTCTTGGAAACCTCCCTATGATTAAATCAAACCTGAATAAGGAAGTGTGTGTAGGAAAGATGAGCGCTGTTGTTCCTCTTCGTTATGTGGAAGCTATCAGTATTTGCCTCATGCTACATAAAGAATGAAAATGAAGCTTCAGTGCATTTTAAAGATCCTTCAGTCTTAACAGTATTTTTCTTATTTTACACTATTTTCCTGTTGCAGTGTTCTGCTCATTCAGTCTAGAGTATTTCTCAAATATCATGATACTGGGGAGGGGAGAAGTATGTCCTAAATATTGGCAAATGCGTGGTCTATTTTCTGTAAGGTTTAAGTATAATGATAAAGTTTACTAGTTAAAATAAATGTAGATATGAGCATTGCAAATATTGCCAAATCTAAATCAGTCTTTCTATTATCACTTTAAAATCACTGCCAGATTGAGTAAACATTTGCTTCCAAGTTCCTTTTAAATTTTTTGGACTTAAATTTTGAGTGTTTTCTTTATATAACTGTGGTTTAAAAAAACAAACAAAAAAGCTGTGGTTCTGAGTTAAAATGTATAAAAATTTGCTTCTTTTTGCATTTTTATAGTTTTTTCAGTATATATTTAGTGAAAATAAAATGCAATTCTTTCTTTTATTATAGCTTACAATGCCTTTCAATATTACTGAAATTGTAAGCAAAATACAATATGGCTTACAAGCACAACGCTTCCCAGTTAAAGTGAAGAACATTCGTTGATTAGCTCCAGTGAGGACCAGTAGTGAGATACTGTGGAGCTTTGGTTTTGCTATTATATGGAACTTATCAATTATGAATTTAACAATTTGAATGTGCCTGAATGTTATAAATTTAACTGCTCTCTATAAGCAAATGTGTAAAAATTAGTATATGGTGGGTAAGATGTTGCCCTGATATTCAATAGCTTTTAGATTGACTTCTTAATTCAACTACAGACTCAAAGGTTTTGCAGAAGGTCATTCAAATTCTGTTACTCCTCTCAAAATGGGAAATGTGGTGGTAGTAAAACTGATTTTGAAAACAGGAGGGTTATAGTGGTAAATATATTAACATATGGTGTGAGACAGCATTCATTACTTAGCCCAGGAGGTAAGGAATAATATTTACAAGTAATTGTGACATACTTTTTGATACTAGAAAGCCTTCCTGTCTTTCACATGTATTAAAATCTATCCTTAATCTTTACATTTATGTTTCCTCCTCAAGCTTCCACCAACGAAGATTTTTATGAAAGTAACAGATGCCAAGTTTACGTAAAGGCTAATTTCTCTTCTTCCAGATGACCCACTTATGGTATGTAGCAGTGTACTATAGTGATCCCATAATCATCTGGCCAATGCACACGTTCATTCCATTCTACAGTGCCCTACAAATTCTACAGACTTCCTGAGAGAACCACAGCTGCCTGACCACAGCATTGCTCAAGAGAAGGTTTATGGGTCACAATCTAATGGCTTTCCTTAAATATCTTACCAAATAAACATATATCTAGCAACTTGTATCTCAAATTTAAATGAACAGTATGAATAAATGAAGTCTTTTCATTTTCTGAAATAATAGCAATGTCTTTGATAAATAGACATGATATGGTTACATAATCTGTTTCAGGTTAAGATCACTTTAATATTGTTTTGCATTCACTACTTCAGCTGCCTGTTCCTATATGATGCTTATTATCAGAAAAGCAAGCAATTACCGAGACAATCTCGTCCTCTGCCGGTACAGTTGCTGCTGATAGTGCTGCTGCCAGTGCTGCTGCCCTGGCTGCCTTCCTCATTGCTCTCTGAGTCTGAAGATTGGTAAAGTAGTTGACAGCTGCAAACTCGATAAGTGCAGAGAAGACAAAGGCAAAGCACACAGCTATGAACCAATCCATGGCAGTAGCATAGGACACCTTGGGCAAGGAATGGCGTGCGCTGATGCTTAAAGTGGTCATTGTTAGAACTGTAGTGATTCCTTGAAAATAAGAGAAAGAAAATGGGGGCATTAGAATTTTGCTTCAACCCTGCTACTTTTAAATTCATATGTATTATAAAAACCCAGACAACTCCTTTTTGGTTTTAGCTGTCTACCAGCTAACCAACAAGACTGCTAAGTATTTTGTATTCTTAAGGAATTCACATATACTGGCTTCAGCATCTGAAAGCTCTGAACAAACTTCCTTAATACATTGAGGAGAGTGAAAGTGAAGATAACTGCATGGTGCAGCTTCTTAGAATTGTGATAAACATGGGTATAACAAAATTCAGGCTCAAACTATGAAAGATGCTTTACTTAAGGGGTTAGTGAGTGGAATGTTTGGCAGAAATCTAGATTAACATACTATCATTTCCCAGCACTGATCCCCTTTCTCCTGTTGTTGCACAAGACATAACATGGCTTCCAGAACCCTCACTCAATCAATCGAATTATTTGTTAAAATCACTGGTAGGCTATGATCCAAATATTTCTAGTAATAAGAGTTTGGTGTCCTTTGTGCAGTTGTCTAATCATTGGATATATTCTTTAAGATTCCCTAACATACTTACAAATATGGAAGGACAGAAATGCTACTTCTTTAGAGCTGCCTACCTATTTTCACACAACAAATCTGGTGATGTATGTAGCTCATGGGCCCCACAGTGTTCTTCATGGAACTCATGATTTTATTCTTTCTGGTTTTGAGTGTGCAGCATTAATAATGTAGGAAATATACTTACTTCCCACTGCTGCCTGATACAAGCCAAAAGTGCAAGAGCAAATTCATTCATTAACATATAAGCCTCTGTCACTCATGTTTACTTATAATTATGTCTGCTATAATGTGAAAACCACAGGTATTTAAAGACAGTAAGGTGGAGAATACCCTCTTCTGCTCTTTTCTGCAGCTGGGAAAGAGTAGGTGGGAAAGTAGAAGATGTTATGTCATGTTGTGATGATGTATCAATATGCTATGAATGATGCTCAGTGGAAAGGATGCAGTGTCATTGCATACTGCAGCATCAAGACAGGGTGACTTGATTATTTTGAGGTTTTTTGCAACTCTTTCACATGATGTAGCTTGCCAGCTGTCTAAGGTTAACTACATCTCAATGTCATTGCTCAACACGTTTTAATGAAATCCAAATAGGGGATGGTATAAAAATATGTAGGATCTCTACTTCCCCCAAATCTGCCAGACTCATTTTATAATATGAATACAAGTATGCTGAGATATATTTCAATTTCAAAAGTCCAGAATGAACTTTTCAATATGATGTGTGATTAGATTAGAATCTGTCCATGTGCTAGTTAGTAATAAAAATGATATATTCTGTGTCTGAATAAAAACTTACTGCAGCAGAAATTTAAACTTAGGAATAGGAGTCCTATTCTATTATAGATATAGATAAGACTTCTCTCAATGTGGAGTGAATATTGATTAAATGCTCTGTGCAGTGGAAAACTACTTTATCAAATTGAATACCAAATTACAGTTGGTAAACTGTGTAACTGATGATTGTTTACCCCATCTTTCCACTTTGAACAATTCTTAGTAAGTTTTGAAAAATCTGTTACATAATGCAAATACTGAAATATGTTATCTTTTCTTAGTTAAAATGAAACAACAAAACAACCCAAACCTTTCCCTGTCTGAGTCTGTATTGTAACTAAAGTTTAATGACTAGATATTAATTTAAAATTCCCAGGGTGACCTGCTAGGAAGGTAGAAGCTGACTACTATCTTTCTGCAAAATAGCAAGTGAACCTTTTGCCAGGAATGAAAAAGATTAGATAGTTTCATAAAAATGTTTCTTTCTCTTAAGTAGTTTCTGATAATGCCTTGCTTCATAAAACTTCACACATATACATATATATGTGTATATATACATGTATGCATGTATATATACATGTATGCTATGTATATATATGCATGTACATATATATATATGTACATGCATATATATACATAGCATACATGTATATATACATGTATGCTATGTATATATATGCATGTCCATATATATATATGTACATGCATATATATACATAGCATACATGTATATATACATGTATGCTATGTATATATATGCATGTCCATATATATATATGTACATGCATATATATACATAGCATACATGTATATATACATGTATGCTATGTATATATATGCATGTCCATATATATATATGTACATGCATATATATACATAGCATACATGTATATATACATGTATGCTATGTATATATATGCATGTCCATATATATATATGTACATGCATATATATACATAGCATACATGTATATATACATGTATGCTATGTATATATATGCATGTACATATATATATATGTACATGCATAGCTACATACATAGCTCCACATAAAGTAAGGAATTTCTTACTAGCAATGTGCTGTTCTTTCCAATGACACAATTATAAAGAACACAAGAAGTGCTTCTTCAAGTATTTCTGTCTCCCATTTTTCACTTTCAGGTCTGCAGAGAATAGGTGCTTATGACCATTAATTTACCTTTGCAAACTGTTTAGGGTATTTATTGTAGTATTACCTGCAAAAGATAACTGGCATCCACCTTGCAGGTAAGTAGAGTTGCTAAATGAATTTGTTCTGAGAAACTGGTTTGGGCACACTATAGCCATTCTTCTACTATCAATTTCTCTTTGTTCAAATGTATAGTTTAGTAACTTAGAAGTAAAACTGAAAATGTATAACTGAAGTATTTGCAATATGATACAGAAAAGAGACTTCTCCATTTTAAACCTCCATTTTAAACCTTTTCTTTTTTACTGGGGCCTGAAAGTCTTTTTTGTCATGAGGAATTTTGCCTCTTTGCCTTAGATGAAGGTATTTAGAATCCACAGGATTTTGAATTAGTAAGGACTATAAATTCAGACTGTGCCTGGGAGAGCTAAGAATGGAATAAGGATTGAAATGTTTTAAAATGCCAATATGACTAATTTTCCACAATACTGAGAAAGGTGCCTATTTTACTATTTTCTTAAAATATTTTCTGTTTCTAATTCTATATTTACTCTTCAGTAAGACATCTAAGAGTTGTTATTCCAGGATTTGGGGTCTCTATGTAATTATTACTGAATCAGCTAAAGACCTATTTGCACATTACTTCAAGCATATAGAATTGATTTCCATTGCCCGCTACATAGCAAATGATTTACTCAAGATGTAGACAATGTAACTCTATAGTCCAGAGATGCAAAACAAAGCCAAATCAGGTACATATTTGGTGTATAAACTTCCTATGTATATTTTTTGCTTCAATTGCAATAAACAGCCTTGAAAATTTATTGCCGGATACTTTCATATTGTTAAGCACTTAAAGAAATCCCAATTGCCAGAAAATAATACTTGTAAGTGTTTAAGGATGCCGAACTGCATCCCAACTCCCAATTGGGGATTTTAAGAACAAAACTGTTGATTTTCCTTCAGAGGTGCCTGAGGAAGTTGCATTCACTTAGCGTTCCTAAAAGTTTGCAATGCTTTTATGAATGCCATTCCATGCAGGTAGGAAATGCCAATTGACTGAAATCAAATTATACAAATTCTGTAGCCTGCTACCTACTATTATAGACTCATTTAGAATTATGAGACTTGCATCATTTATGCTTAGGGACCATATAGCTGCCTTTTTGTACTAAAGACAAGTCTCACAAAGGGAATTTTTTGTATAGAAGTACTGGGTTAAGAGAAAATAGATAAGAGTGCAAAATATGTACGTATGGGTAGTGGATTCATGAAGTTTTTGGCAAGATTTATTATTTTTTCTAGTATTTTTCTGGTCTTCTAGAAACAACAATTCAGTTAGTGAAAAGTTTACCCCTTAACAATGAGTGCAGTTCCAGAGCCTATCAAAACCCACAGCTTTGGGAGCATTAATTCAAACCATTAGAAAGAAAAAAGGGCCTTGTCATGCCATATGGACACACCTTTAATGTTATGACTCCAACCTGTGCTAGAGACAGGATTCATCTCACCTAACTTCATCCACCTCAAGTTCCTGCCAGTTGTTTAGATACCTTTGTAGGCTAGGGGAAGAGAGCACTTCAGAATGAGTGCTAGATAAGGCTAGATGAGACCTTATGTCAGGTGAGATTAATTCCATACCATGTGATTATTTTTTTTTAAACCTTTAACTCAGATTGCCTTTACAAAAGAATAAATCAATAAAAAAATTCTTCTTTGAAAAACTGGAGAGGTTGACATTTACTCTGAAATTATCCATTCCTGCATATGAAGAAATATTGAGGGGAAGCAAAACATCACAAACAACTCTGGTTAACCAAACATTCTGAGTAAAGTACTTTGACCTTCATGGGAATATTGAATATTATTTAGTTTAATTTTAGTATTTACTTTTGTTCACTGAAACCTACTAGCTGTCTTTCCCAATTCCCACTGGATTACAGCAGCTGTTTGATATAATGGATTCAATACAGTGAATGAAGTGAATGACAAAAGAACAAAACAAGAATACCAGCCACGGTTCTTGCTGGAACAGATTCTTTGTTGATCCAAAACACAACTTGAGACAGGACTACAGTCATGATGCATGGAATGTATGTCTGAATGAGATAGTAGCCTATTTTCCTTTGAAGGTGGAAATAAAGCAGCTGAAGTGAGTATTCGCCTAAAACAAACAAGCAATGAAAGTAATGAATGAAGGGTATATGTGATGCTGAGGTGTTCAGTGACCTTAATGCAGCATACCAAAAACTGTTCTGGCTGGAACAGATTCCTTGTTAATCCAGAAAGACACCTGAGAAAGAATGACTGTCATAATGCATGGAGTATATATCTGTATCATGAAGTAGCCCATCTTCCTTTGCAAGTGGAAATAAACTGTCATGATTACATATTCACCTGTTAAGAGACAAGTATGTTAGCATTATTTTGGCAACACATGAGTAAACATTATTGGCTTAAACCCAACATACTATGTTCTGAGGGAAGTACTTACCTCCTAGTGCACAATAAAAATAAGCTGATTAAAAAAGGTTAAGTGACGTTATGGAAACAGAAGAGAATAATATTCATTTTATGTATTGTTTTTATGGGGACAAGGAGGCAGGGGGAATTCTTAAGAATTGCATGTAAAATTGTATGCTTAAAGTGACAGTATTGACAAGCTATCATTGAAGAGACAGCAGCTAGATTATTTCCAAGGATTTTAGTTTTCTAAATGGCAAAAGATAATTAAACTAATTCGATTCTATATGGAAAAAAAACAGTAATTTATTTTCAAGATGTGTTTTATAAAGTCAGTAGTTCCCACAAGGCCATATCTTACCTGTGTTAGATTTAATTGTTTCACTAGATACAGTTTGTCCTATGAGGTCATACTGGAGGAGACTGGAAGACTCTTGTGGAACTTCTACTGAATGCAGGGGTCCTTTTTTCCATGTATAAATTATTTCACTTTTTGGATAAGCATCTGAGTTATAAAGGGAAAATTTACTATTATTAATTATGTAATTTATAAACAATTGAAAAAATAAGTAGTATGATCCCTTTTGTGGCCCAAATACCCATAGAAACATGCATCCTGCTCCAGGAAGTTCCTAACCTCATTAATCACAAAATGCAAAAAAAAATCAACAATAAGGGAATGGTTGAGTTGGGACCTGATAGGCACTAGCTTTTGTTTCTTAATTTGCTATAAAACACATACATTGATTACCACAGATTGACTAAATACTTTCATTTTGTAAAACTAGAAGTAATACAATAAATATACCACAGATTTTATGCCTTGCTGAAGGACCCACTTTGACTAGATGTGTAAGAATAAGAAACAATGAAATATGCTTCAACAGTCACCCTTCAGTGAATAAATCCATGTGCTTGAATGGTGTGAGCCTCAGAGGAGAAAGTAAGATTCTCATAAAAAATATAATAATACATTTCAGCTATGTCATTAAGTAGTGTCCTAGGATCTCACTTGTATCTTCTCCCATATATGTAGACCAAATGTATTACTATAAAAAACAGAAAGATACAGAAAAACTTACAGCTTCCAAACTTCAATGGACAAGCATGTCCATCCATTGGGAAGTTCACCAACCGCATAGGACAATCAGCATTAATCGTTAGTCTAGAATACATTATAGTAGATGACAATGAAAAAAAATGGTATACAGGAACACTGCTGAAAGAATCAAAAGTAAAGGTCAACCAAAAAGAGAAGAACAGGCTCTCACCTCATTGTGTAAAGAATAGTTCCATTCTGCATAATTCTGAAAAGTTTGTTAGGAGTTGTCATGTTATGAGCAATTGATTTTTTCCCATTTCTAAAAAACGTGTCTGGTGTCCAAATTTTACTGACCATTAAATTGTTCAATCTCAAAATTTCAGTTGGCCCACTAAACTTCAACCTCTCATCAGTCCATGTCTGCCGAAAGAAGACATCCATTGTGTATTCCTATGGAAAAATAAATAGATAGGTGACTTATGTTTGGGGACCAGCAGTCCCAAGTTGCTGTATATGCAGTAGCTCCATGAAAGAACCTAACACACATGTCGATAGCATTTTATTTACTGCTTAAACACTTAATCCTATTACCATTAAGTAGTTACTAAAAAAAAACCAATCACAGTAGTCTCTGAGAAAATATCCTGTTTTCTTATTATTGAAAGAATAGTTACAAGTTATCAATGAACAGATAATTTGATATGAGTAAGGAAAAAAACCTCTTTGTCCTTTCAGAGATAATAATTTAAGTCAAAGTGACTGAGGTCTAAGGAAATACAAATGGCTAATTTAGTATCCATTCGAAGACCAAAACCAAACTATCAATGTTTAATTGCCAGGAACAAAAACGCATGCTCAGTGCCTCTTCTGCAGCTCACTTCGGATATTCATAAAGAAAGGACTGATGTGAGTGAGTCACATCACAGTAGAATTATGGTGTCACGTTAATTCTTAATCCAAGTTATTTTTCTTAAGAATTCTTAGGAATATTCTCACAAGCCTTCAGAAAGAAGTCCTCTACAGAAGTTGTTTAGGAAATGGAGCTAGACCTTGGTTGGAGATAAATGTGAAAGAAGGCAAGGTTATACCTTCTCTTAGATTGACTGATGAAGAGAGGTGGAAAAAACTTTTGGTTCTGTCTGGGGTCCACAGTTCCTTGTTGGCAAAGTAGACTGCAGGCTCAGGTGAGCAGGTATTGAAGGAAGTGTACAAGTGCAAAAAGAGCAATCACAGTAAATTTCCAGAATGAGAACAGCCAACACCATCCTCACTGCAATGGCTTAACATTTTCCTGCTGTAATTGATGGACTTCACACAAGTCTGCAGCTCCCTGAATTTGGGGGCACCCAGCATGACAAAGGGCAGCTGTTTCAGAAAAGGCACCATTCCCCTGGAGCTGTTCATCAGGTTGCCTACCATGCAGACTTCCTGCTATGTGTGGGGCCACAGATGCTTGCAATCTTCTTAACGAGGTTAAAGAGGCATCTTTAACCTCTCATCCGTGCCCCCATGGGAAGCTAGCATTGCCCTCTGTGCCCAGCCTCAGGCCTGGGCCACAGGCTGCCCTGGCTGACTCTGCTGGGGAAATAGCTATATGCAGCTCCAGCCAAACTGCTCTGCTGGACCCTACAGATTGTCAAGAAGATTAAGCCTCGTAATCTGCTTTAATGACAGTCAACTCAGATGCCACCGTAATGAATCCCGGGAAAGGAGAGCAGGGGCAGCAAGTGGGGCCCTTACCATCTCCACGTCGGACACCGGCCCAAAGCTGGTCACGTAGATGTCCGTTTTGACTTCTGTCACGGCGCCTGCGGAACGGGGAGACGAGCTGGGTGCGGAGCAGGCTCGGGGCCGCGATGCGAGCTCAGCACCGGGGTCGCCCCGCGGGAGCCGGCGGGCTGGCGGGGCATGGCAAACTCTCCTTTGCCGCCCGCCTCCCGCGGTTTCACCGCCCCTCTCCTGCCGGGTCCGGGACGGGGCTCTCCTCCCCGCGCCCCTCGGGCCACCCTCCACCCTCCCCCGGCAGCCGGGGAGCTCCCGCTCGCCCTCCCCCACCGGGCCCCCCGAGGGGACGGGAGTTTCCCTCTACCTCCAAATCCCGGCCGGAGCCTGTTGTCATAGCCGTCCAACAGCTTGTCGAGGATCCGAGTGATGTTTTCCGAAAAGAGGTCCGCCCCGTCGCCCGGGCCCCCCAGCGCCTTCTCAATGCTACGAGGGGAGGCGAGTCCCGCCGTCAGCCCTCGCGCTGCCGTCCCCTCACCACAGCCCCCTCGCGCCGGCCTCGCGCCGCCGTCCCCTCACCACAGCCCCCTCGCGCCCCCGTCCCCGCGCCTCAGCCGCCTCGCGCCGCCGTCCACTCGCCTCAGACTTCCCGCCAAATTGGCGCCTGAGGAGAAACCAGCCCCCGGGGGACAAACAGAGGAGGAGAGAGGGCCCAGTTCCACCTCGCCCGCTACCTCAGGGCTGCGGCGGGGCTTGAGAGGGCTTCTGGGGGTCGGTGGGGCAGGGGCTGTGGCGGGGAGAGCTCACTCACCTCACAGCAACGCATACCCAGGCGATGAGCAGAGCCATGCCTCAGGTATGTGTGAGGACGCTCAGGTGCCCTCAGATCCGTCAACTGGAGCGAGCGCCAGTGCTCATCCTTCCTCGCTCGGCCCGGGGCCCCGCCGGGTGAGGATATGGGAGAGTCCGGCGGGCTCACCCCCTTCCCCGTGGTCCTCGGCCGCCCTCTGCCCCGGGTGGGCAGGCGGAGGGTGTCTGTGGCCGTGCGTGTCCTGCGGATTCGCCACCGCCGTTCAACCTCATCTGACTGTTCCAGGGGGGAATTAGGGTTTGAAGGGACGGTGCGCGGTCGGAGAGCAGTGACAATAATCGAATAAGGCATTAGGGGAGATTAAAAGGAAGAAATCCACTGCTAGTTTTGGCATGGAATTAGCAGGGACCCGTTAGGAAATCTGGAAAAGCGCTGGCATCTTGCTGATAGAGATTATGTTAGAAATGGCCTCAGCTTTTATTATGTTTATGGCTCACAGAGAGATTATTATGCAGCTTCTGCATCATTAGAACTTTGGGGGAAAAAAAAAAACAACAAAACCAACCCCCACTACCCTACAGTTTCCGATTTACTGATTTTTTTTGCCCTTTCTCAACAGATTTCCTCATGGTCAATCCTTCAGAGTTGTGCAGAAGTCATGAATATCTGAACATATTAATATATGAACATTGAATAATAAAAGTTGGTTCCGGTTCAGGGTTTTGGATTTTTTTTTTTTTATTTTATTTTTTTTAATACTAAGCTGTTTAGGAGGGTTACATACACAGATTTCACTTGGGCTTTAAACCAGGGCATTACTAGGACTTTTGTTAGAATTGGAGCTCCTTACTTTTAAACCACTGGGATTGTGTATCATTACTAATTTTGTCCTGATAAGTACTGACTGAATCATTACTGTCCACTCCTTCAGTAAGTCATCCCTAAAGGAAAATAAGTTCAGGCTGCTCCAGCCTTTTCTGTGAGTCTATTACTTGTAAAATCAATGAATGATGTCACATCTATGTCATTTTAGCTACACTGTAAACAACGGTAATACAGAGGAACTAATAACTAGACCAAAGCAAATTAATTATTTTCATAAAATTTTGTTGCATAAACCACATTTGCTTTGTGAGTTTTTAAGCAAATACAATGATCAAGCAATGGAAAGTATTTGCGTGAAACGAAGAACCATGTATTTATTCAGCAGTGAGACTAGAGGAAGTCCAACACTGGGGTTTTGTGCCCAAGTTTTGTGTTTAAGAGGGACAGTAACACTACAGAACCAAGAGAATGTAAAAATGGGATTAAAAATATAGGATATCTTCTGTCACTGAAAACCTTTTCCCGTTGTAGCGGGCAGTAGTGTCATATAATCCTCATAGGTTGGCTGGTTGCACACAGCCAGAGCTCTGCCTCTGCCATTAAACAATTGTGAACTCAAATTCCTGAGGAGCTTTGGTGTTCTATGAATACACCAAAGATGTGGTCTCTGTGAATTCATAATGAGCTAGTATAGCTCAGTATTTTTGTTGGTACTCGGAACTATTTATCTGCATGAAATCATTGACAGACAATAGCACTGAATCAATGAAAAATCAAAGGCTTGTATGAACTACTAGATAGAAAGGGGAAAAGTAGAAAAGGCAAATGAGCAAATCAGAACCTTCTGAGGGTTATGTTCTTCTGTCTGGTGCTGATTTAAAACCTACCAGTTTGAAACTTTACCCCATGTTTGATCTTACTGACGTGTTCAAGGCTTTTGTGTGCACTGCTCTTCTCAGAACATTACAAGTGCATTTAGCATATAAACACCACTAATACTCATTTTTACAAATATGCTTCCATTAGTATTCAATATATAAACACATTTTAAAATTTGTTTTTTTCCCTTTTCTGCCTTCTTTGGATCACTTTATTCACTGCTGTCATCTACGTTCTATGGCTTACTTTATGACTCCTTGTGGAATAATGTCCTTCTCCTTTTCAAATAAAAGGAAAAAGAAGTCTTGCAAAATATTAGCAAGAGTGTTCTAATTTCATTCACAAAATGTGCAAGAGGAGCAAACTGTTTAAAATTAAGCACGTGCGTTGGCCAATCAGTACCTCCCAACTTAATTGCACACATCCAATTTGTTTTCTTTTAACAGGTTTATTTATTTATTTATTTTTATTTAAACTTCTTTTAATTAGCATCTTCTGGACATTAAAAGCCCAGTGCTACATTTGGCCACCAACTAGTCCTTCTTTCCTTTACTTCATTTTGCTTTGTTGTGAATTAAAGAAGAACACATTGTTAATCATACAAATTAAAACTGCTTTTGTTTGGTAGTGCGCTGTTCCAAATTAGACTCATATTGTGTAAAAAGGCAAACGGTCTGTCTTATTCACTAAGAGTAGACTAGGATGGGAGTCAGAGAATATTTGTGGTTTTCCCCTGTAAATTGGGGGAGATTATTGCATTTACTTTTTGGACCATGTTGGACCTATAGCGCAGCAGCTGTTCCAGGACATCTGTGATGGTCTTATAGATAAAGCATCTATGTAAGTGCAGGATTTAAGAAATTTGGGGTTACACATATGTCTATCCATGGAAACCTACTTTGTAACTTATTTAGACTGAAAAAATAAGTGCTTTGTGGAGAAAACACAGAAGAGAAACACTGTATGAATTGAAGTGTTTTAGGAGTTCACTGTGCTCTGTTTATCCTTTTCACTTAAGATAAGGCAAGCTAAAGGGATGATTTGGACAGATAAACAATTCAATATTTGCCTTCAAACTAAAAATACAGATCATGACACTTGTCCTCAAACAGGAGGTTGTGTTGAACCCCAGCCAACAGTTAAGGGAGGTCTAGCAGCGCGTGTTTGGTTATCCAAGCTTAGTTTTGCTACAGCGAGGAGCATAGTGCACACCTTTTCATGCCAGCTTGAAAAGGATCATTTACAGGAGTAACAAAGTAAATTAACCTGGGATTCTGTGCTACACAGCTATCCCCTTTTCAGTGTAGCACTGAGCTTTGCTCCGCTGTTATACTACCGTTGAAATTAATTAATGAATGCTGTAAATAAAACAGTGCAAGTTGAGAGCTAAGAGGTTTCATGAGCTGAAATAGGCTTTGCATAGATTTTTAAAATCAAATTTATCTTGAACTTTCAGTTAATGTTTTCATTTTGTGGATTTGGAGTTTTTGGGAGTGAAACAGATATATTCCCTTTCTCAGCAGTTTTGAAATTCTTTGAACCAAGAGGTTGTGTACTCTTGCATTTGTTTTCTAATTATGAAGAAAAATGCTCACATGGTCAAATGACAAATTTGTTTATCAGAGAGGATCGAACCACCAGCTTATTTTAATGAGACTGTGGTTATCAGGCCCATTTGAGAACAAACATAGCTGAGAAAATTATTTGGAAATCATAATTTTATAAGTAATCGAATCAAGCTTTATAAAGCTTGATCATGGAGACAAAATAAGTTTCTTCGGAGACAAAGGTCTTGAGAGAATAATGAAAGTGTTTATCTTATAAAAGGCTTGTCAGCAGCATATGGTTTGGGCATTTAAGCAAACAATTTGGAAATTTGTTGAGAAAGTGGCATGAACTGGACAACAGCTTGGAAGAAGTGAATGGCAAATTGAGAAGTGTGGTGGCAGGATTACACTTTCCAGCTGCTAATTTTATCACCTTGTAGGATGTCATTAGCAATGTGATGAAGGATAGTATTTCTGATTCATTTGGGAATACTATTGCTAAAAATTAGATGAGTTTTGCAACAGCTGAAAACTTCTTGAGAAATGTATTTGTTTACTTCTTGAAAGTGAGGCATTTGGAAATTAAAATAGATATTCTGTTGGAAGTTTCTGTGGCAACTAGAGAGTTAAAATATGACAAATTTGGCCCGAAGATTAGAAGACTGTAGTTAAGTCTCTAGTATTTGCAGATAATCTGATACGTGCTAACTGTTCGGCCCCAACAGAGATCCCCCTCCATTTCTTTTTCCTCAGCATCTACATACTAAATAAATGGAAATAAGCTTTTATGATGTACATGTGATTACTAAATTAATAGAAAGGAAATAGTGAAACTTTTTTAAAAAGTGCCCTTTGTTGAAAAAAATTTGGATTTCAAGTTTTGGTGGGATTTTTTTGTTTGCTTGGGTTTTTTTTGTTAGCTCTGTTTATTTACCAGTGGAAAAAAAAACATTTTGCAGATGATATACAGTGGAGTTATAAGTAAAATAGTTTTATCTTGGTACAATTCTGTGTAAATAAGATGCATGCTAGATTGCCATTCCTTCATCGTCATCTTTCTGTCACAGGACAGTGTTTACTCTGTTTACACTTTGAATATATTTCCTCTGCCTTCAAACATCTTCAGGGAGAATTTATTCACGTATTCTTTCCTGTGCTGCTCACCCCACCCTGCCACTGATAATACTGAGTGCGGATGAGTCATCCGCTCACAGATTGCTTTCTTGGTACCTTGCAACATGGGGAGCTGGCACAGGATAGAACAGCTCTCAGAACAGAAGGAGCACACTATGGTAGAGGTGCCTTTGTCCTGCTCATTCTTGCCCTGTACAATGCTTGACCACAGTGAAAAATTGTTTTCTAATTGATATGCACCTGCAAACACATATACAAAAATGCATTCTTATTTTTACATATTAAATGCTTAAATATTTGAGCCTGTATGCATGCATAAGAGATTGAACTTGACTTTGCTTTTAAGACCAGGAAAATCGAAGGTCCAAACAGACAGAAACCATAACATTCCAACTCTCAGGCTGATTCTTAGACATTATTCAATGTGCAGTTTATCCGTAAACACTTCAATGAAGGAAGAAAGCCTGCTTTTGGTGGACCTACTGGGCAGCAAATTAAACAAATTCTTCATTAAATGTTTTTGGAAGATATGGAACAGACTGCTGTTCAGTTGTTAGTAGTTGTTCCACCTGCCATGCAGCTATATAAATGACATTTCAAATGAAACTGGCTGTGTAGTTAATAAATTGCTATTAACATTGTGTGGTTTCTATCAGTCATAGTAATTATTGAAGCTTTCTGGGAAACGCGAAGCATCCATGAATCTTTCTATGGAAGCTGGTGGCTCTCTAGATGCTTCATACACATGCCATCCACAAATAACCTAAACCAAACTGGAGCCCGTAGGTTCCTTCCCTGCTGTACAGAGGTGAAACACTGCAAAACAGACATGGTAGGAACCACGTAGGAGTGAACTGTGTAATTCTGCCTTGCCTCAGTCCTTGAAAGACCTTTTCTCTTGTTAGCATTTTTGCCATCTGCCATTTCAATATCAAATGACAAGAGGGCTCTTAGTTAATGGCAGCAACTCTTCCCTATTCTCAGTTGCAGAGGGAAAAGAGTCAGGGAGTGATAGCAATATTGTTTAACAGTCTGTGTTATCCTGTGTTTCTATGTGTTTCAGTCACCTTTTTTTAAGCACCATCACCAACAGTAGAGCTGATGGCTAAGTGATCATTCTGTAAATGAATAAGGGAAAGAATGCTTTACTTTTTGAAACCTATCTGGTTCTCCAGATGATCTCATCTATATAGTCAGGTTCCCAGTTTTCTTACGCTATTACAGTAGTGTGTGTTTGAAGGCCAGACCTGTTTTAAAAGAAGATGTTCTCTCCTACCTCAGAGATATACTATACAGAAAGCAAAAATCAGATTCACTAGGTTATGTTAACTGTACTTGGTTTTAACTGTCCAGTATTATTTCAATATAGGTAGTCTTAACAGAGCCATTCAAAACTAAAAAATGAGGCTTAGCATTAATTTATCAGGAAGAAATAGTATCCTTTGTCTCAGGACAGACAGTTATAGTAGAGGACAAACAGGTTCTACTGTATATTCTCTGTCTTTCTGAATCGTGCATAAACTTTGCCATCTTGACTGCATTGGAAAATGTCCCAGTCCTAATCTAGAAGCAACAAGTTCTCTGTATGTGACTGTCAACCCAGCACACATTGGTGCTATGATTGATTGGGTATGTTTCCAGCACAGGTGTAAGGTGAGGAAACCCTTCTCCAGCAGCAGCACCTGGGGTAGGAGGCCCTGACAACTGCAAATTCGCTGCACCTGAATTGGTGTGAAGCTTAGTGAATTCAACAATGTTAACTAATAGCAATTGCTGTGATCGTATAAGAGTAATGATGGTAGCAACTCTTTCATTACAGGAACTTTTTGACAAGAGAGATGTGGTTTCTAGCCTTGCTTTCTTCTTCGCATTTCAAGAATCAGTGAACACAGATTCATAAGTCTCAAGTTTTCTGCTTTTCTGGAGGTTAGTCCTTTTTTATATTGTCTAGTAAGAATGCTAAACCCAAATGCACTGTGAAAAACACCCAGTAAGTCTGTCCTGCCCTTTTATTAGTTGTGTGGTAGTAGATAAATAGGTTTCTATTCAGTCATGTAGAAGGTAGGATGTCAAGGATTTACAGACAGAGCGTACTCACATTCAGTATCGTTGTCTTTTATATAAAGATAAAGCTTCCTGGATAAAAATATGTAAGACTGCACAAGAGACAAAAGTTAGACATATGATTCAAGAGATTGTAAAATGCTCATTAATATTCTCTCCTTGAGCACAATTCCTTAGGACTATACATTTAGAAATCAACCTAAAGGAACAAACCCGCTTTTCAGATGTGTATTTAATAAGTCTTTACCAACTATTACCTGATGATGTTTATTTTATTGTAGAGGGTTAAATTTAATTGAAATGTTTTTCACATCATTTTTGGATAAATGTAACTTTCTTGTAAACTTTTTTCTTGGATATGGATATTTCTATACTTGATTTTTCCCCAAAGTATGAGTCAAAACCTTCAGCTCATTCTAGACGTGAAGGACGGTGAAATAATGATCTTTTTATTTAATCTTGGCGGGGTAGGGGATAAGGGAGGAGGACGGGGGTTATTTGTTTGGTTTTATATAAGAGTGAAGTACAACAAAAGGGGGAGAGAGAGGATGCTTGTTTACCTCTTACTCAGAGTCAATTCACTGCGTTGCCTTGATGACTTCTTATGTGTCTAGAAAATCTGTATTTTTCTCTCAGAATCCTACAGTTCACTGGGTTTTGGGCTGTATGTTAGGTAACAAACAAACGTAGAAGTATTTATTTGTTGTAGTAGCTCTGAAAAACATGAATACATGTTTTTCCAGAATGTCTTAAGTATATATTTTATTTAACTAAACATATTAATAATTCACTCTGGAGTAACTGTGGAATACATTGATAGCCAGTATTATTCCCTTTAGCTCACACTCCTTGACTGATCAGAGATTGGATTTATGTCACTTCCCTGTAGATACTCACCTAAGCATTTTAGTAAAATTAATTCATCTATATTTGTCTCTGGCTTATATATTATCTCAGAAACAGTTATATAATTGAAATACATAATCTAAATGCATGAATTCCAAAGTCATGCGCTTGTATTTTTGTACATTTAAGAATGTGCTATTAGCTGTATACTCAGTTAAACAGAAAGCAAGAACCTCATGTAAATTGTTTGGCAGTAATAAGTCAAACTATCTTTTAAATATTGCATACTATAGAGCATCATTTATAAGAAATCTGTTAAAATAAATATATAAAATTAAAATTGTTGATTGTCCCTTTTAGCATTGCAAATAATTTTCATGTATTGGGGGGAAGAAGTAAGATTTACAAAATCACAGAATCTTCATGATCTTTAAAGGTTTCTCCTTATTTTCCTTTGTTTCACAATATTGAAATTTTTTTACCTCCCATGTTGGAGATTATTTTTTATGCTTGCATAAAAGACCCCTTCTGACATGTGAATCTTTCCCTCTTGTTGCCTGCTTAGAGATAAGCTGGTTAAGTGTTCCTTAATTAGGTTCATTCTTAACAGTTGCTTCAAGTTATTAGGAAAGATTATATGGTTACATTATAGAAATCAGCAAGATGTATGTTTAATGCCCTGTATTAGTAAAAAGAATAAGAAAAATGGTTTATTCTTAACTTTCCTGATGTATTAAGAACAATACAGATGGCAGTTATCACAGATTTTAACCTGTGGAGCTAGCAGCTTTTTTTCTCTCTCAGCCTTTGTATTCTGCTAACCTGCATATTAATCTTAATAGTATTGAAATGTTCTTGTTATTTTACAACAATCTTATATTGGACCATCATCAAAGTTACAGTACTGTGAAAGACTAACCTTCCAAATGTCTTGAAAAATGCAGCCTGTCTTTATAAATCTCTTTCTGTGGTATTTTGTACTCAAATATTTTGCTTACCTGTTTGCAAGCATTTCACGCTATCAAATGAATGTACTAAACTATTAAGTGTTCATACTGCAAATATCTGTATGCCCTTTCTTATATTGCAGCTAGATCACTATATGTTTACATTCATGGTGCTGCATTCATTTGTTTTCTAACAAATGTTGTTAGGCCTCTTAGACAACATAAAACTTTTAGCTACTCTGCTGTATACTTCTGTAATGATTGTCCCTAATTGCCTTGCTATAAACAGGAGCTGGCTATCTCAGTGAATTGATACATGTATTTAAGGCTTCAAATTAAGCCTAATATAATAAAGTTTTAGAAGAAAAATTTATATCTATTTTTGCACCCTCTTCTAGCATAAAAAGTAAGCATTATTTACATGTAAATATTTAAAGAAACAACCAGAACAACGGTGTGAGCTGTGGAGAAAAAAAAACCCAACCACCACAACACTAAAGAAACATGTAAATTATTTGCAGCAAATATAAGTACCCTTTTCCAACTAAATCCTGCATAAGAAGATAATTTAAAGATGCGAGTTTATTTAAAAAATTTCATGTAGAATTATTTATATAGAAAATTATGTGAATAGCAAGTGTTATCAGGTTGCTCATGTATTTGCTACATATTCAACCTAAAATAATTTATGATGCCTTTCACAGAAAAGGGATATAATCTATTAATATTTTAAGCATTTGTTGTTTAACAGTCTCACAGTTCTTAAGAATTTTGAATCATCTGCCCCTCTTTTACAACAGATTTTTTTCTATCTTTGAAGATTTATGGTACTGTGTATACTACTCTTTACTACTATTTTTACAGTAGATAAAATTATATTACTCAGATGAGCATCTTAGAATCAGTAATTTGTCACTAGTTATAAAATATAGAAACGCTAATTAGAATAAGTGCTTTCTAGATATTTATAGCCTTTACTAGAAAGGGGATCTGGCAAGGACTGAAATGAAAGACACAGAGAAAGAGAGGGAAAATAGAGAAATTGTTTGCTTCAAGTACTTGCCAGATGTTCTTCGTCATGATATATGGTGAAAGAATGAAATATATTCTAGAATAATTTTATTATAATAGATATAATATCCAGAGGCTTCTCAAGTTGTTAGCACTTCCATCTTAATGAAAAATTGTTCCTTTCAGTCTTGAAATAGAAAGATACATAAATAAACACAGTGTCAAGAGCTGAAGTGAATTTTTGATAGTTCTTCATAGGTAGATGATATTCCAGACAAATACTCCAGCCTTTTCCATATTACTCATTGAACTCTCACATCTTCTACTATAATCATCAGAACTCTTGCAAATAAAGAAACATGGACAAGGATTATGAAATCTGATCCTGAACATCGGTTATTATGTATAGACTTATGGAGGGAGAGATGTAATACAGAATTCTTGGTTTTCCTGAATGACGTGAAGAGATGGCAGTGAACTCTTCTATGCAGAAAAGCTTTAGATCTCAGGTACACAGTGACTGAAAGAGTTGGATTGCTACTCTACTTTGAACCTTGGAGAAAGTCTAAGTCAGCAGTTGCATTATGTCACATACAGTAAGACAAATATAATGGGTATGTCTACTTGTAACAACAACAAAAATCCATGTGCTTTTATCCCCAGACTGCACAGTGTTAATTTGTATAGGGACTAGTTGTAGCATAAGTATGGTCATTGTACTTGTATTTTCCAATCCAGTGAGGCTATAGTTTGGAAGATTTATTAGAATGCTTGCTGTCAAACTTAGAGTTTCATGGGATGGTACCTGCCTGTTCCTAGTACTTTCATCTCCTTCCACCTCACCATTGGTAGTCTTACTTTCCATAGCCTCATTTAAACTTGATAATAGTGAAATAACCCATCAATTTAAAATTAAATCCATCTGAAAGGGTATATTTGTTTCACCTAAAAGGTTTCTGTTTCCTCTGCTATTTTGGCAACTTTGTGTTTATTAGCTCTTGTATATGGTAGGTGATACACTTTTATATGTAATCCATATAAATATGTTATTTATATATCCATATAAATATATAATCTTAATCAGCTCTGCCATCTCTTTACACATGTAATATGTGAGAGACAAAATAGTTTAGGCGGTGGACAAAAACCGTTATGTTATAGGACAACTAGAGGAAAAAATAACAGTTTAATGGCAGCTATTTTTATCCTCTTTATCCTATTTCCCAGTATAATTATTTCTGGTTCAGTGTCCTCCTTTCTGCATGCAGGCTTTTGTGAATATACTAATTTTTTTTTCCCTTTTCTGTAACATATCCCTTCTAATTTGTTTTCACAATTTTTATAGCTATACTTTCTCATTTTTCACAAAAGCGTTCATAGCTTTTTAAAAAATCTTGCTTAATGCTTATTGTTTTGTAAGCACATTATTTCCATTTAGACATGTCATCCCTTTCTTTCTGACAGAATTGGTATTTCTAATTGAATTGTAAACATGGTTTCTCTAAGTTACAGTTGTAGATAATAAGATACAGATGCTATTCCTCTCAGTTTAGTCAGTGTACTGGGTCATAGCAGCCTTAAGATCCTAACATAACTTCAGCTTTCTTAAGTCTGAGTGCCTGAGTATATGGTGAGAAGGATACTGATTCCCTTTGAAATGCCTTGATATCAATGGATGAAACTGATGATCAGTGGATGAAAGCTGTCGTGTATAATTTCTGAACTGATGAGATTGTAATATTGTGTTTGCTACATGACATGTATGGAAGCTAGACTGAATAAAGAACACCTTCTACCCAACACATTTTCATCAGAGAAAGAAATTCCACTGTCTATACAGTGTACTACTGTGCTTACTTTTTGCATAATTGTTACCCAAAGTTTAAGTGAATAAAATTCTGTCACCAAACTCTATAAACTTTTTTCCAGGTAGCCTTTGCTTTAAAAGTAGTGTTCAAAAAATGCTACAGCAGTAATTTTAGATTACCTAACTCTATTAACTTTTGCTGGCTTTCGTTGTGTCCAATGAGTTCTGTCCACCTTTATATGCCACCAAAAAATAGTGCCTCTCTGCAGACTCATCATTTTAAGTCTTTGCCTTGACTACTTCTGATTTAGCTTAGCTACCCCGAAATCTGAAATTATTAGTAATGTCCTTACTTGTGTGTACTATTCTAATTATAATATTTTTTGAGTGTGAACCTACAAGTATATACATTTAAGCTCAAATAAATGCAAGAATACTGATACTTGAGAGAGTGCTAGCATATATAAATCTTGCCTTGTGAGACTACAGCTGACAAGAAGATGGGATAGTCTCATAAAGGCCCAGGTCTTACTAACATTTGTTTTTGTATATATCTTTCTATAAAAGTCCACACTTGTACTGAAGGACAAACTATAGTAATAGCCAGATGGAAAAATTCTGACAATAATAAAAATTTCATATTGAAATCTGTTTGTAAGAAATAAATCCTTTGAGGGAACTTCTTCCTGTGAGGAACATCTATAGGATTCTGAAGCTTTTCTGACCCATGTCGTCAGCAGGCACACTGTCTGCTAAGTAGAGGAGCATGATCTGAGCCTCTGGATCCTGTCCTTCCAACAGCAACTCTGGAGAGAATGGCCACTTGCCACATCTTACAATCCAGGCTCCTGTTATCCACAGATCAGGAAAGCCCTCTTGGAATGCTGCAATGAGGTGGAAGTTTTGCAGAGAATCTTCATGTTTTTGGATTTTACTGTCCATCATAAATGTCAGAATTCATTGCAAAGAAATTTTTGCCTTTACCTAGTCAAGAGTAATGATGGTACTGCCTTCCTTGTCCTTCCTTTCTCTTATGTGTCTGCCTTACTGATTTAGATTATTTAGCTTGCAGATGTCTGTCAATATTCTTAGTTTCTACAGTGTCTAGTACAATTGGATCTTGTGGTGCTACTACATGACAGCCTTTATTGGTGGGTGATATTTATCTACTGAAGCTTTGAAAATTATTAATCAAGTACCTCATGAGAATTGCCAGCTTTCCTCAATAATGTACTTTTTAAATCAATGGCAGATTTAACAGCTAAATTCCAGTCAAAAATTCTTTCTGTGGGAGTGTTGTTGAATGTCTGTCAGTTTCAGCAACCAAAGACCACCAAATAATTCCAGGTATCGTCTGACAAGTAGCATTTTACCAACAGACAAAAATATTAGTTTTACTAACTTCCCAAGTGAAATATCTGCAGACCTTGGTCTTCTTTGTTCTGATTATTTCCTAAAAAATTTTTTTAAAAAATACTAAGTCACTTTACTTTTTGCTTTTGCTAATGTCATGATATTATTACCTTTTCTTTTGGTATATCTGAGATATGAAAGTGTATTGCTCCTTTTTTTAAAATCATGAAATAATTTAAGTTGGAAGGGACCTCTGGAGGTCATCTGTTCTAGCCCCCTACTCAAAGGTTGGATGCAGCTCCGAAGTCAAATCAATTTGTTTAAGGTCAAATCCACCTCAGTTTTGAGTGTTTTGACGGATGGAGTTTCACAGCCTTAATGGCTCGTCTTTTCTGATGTTTGACTCGACTTCCCAGTTATTCTTATTTATATTTATCTAGCTGGAATTCCCATTTTTGCAGTTTGTATTTGTTCTCTGTTTTCTTCATGTTTTATATTAGTGTGTTAGTAATGTTTACCAGAAAGTAAAGAAACAATACAAATCTTCTCAATGCATACCACAAACCTATCTAGAAGTAGGAGGAAAGGTGTGATTTGGATTCAGTCTTCCCGTAGTGTATCAAAAGTTAGTCCTGTCATGAGTGAAACTCTTACTGTGTTTGAAACTTAACCTTGGTTCCTACCCTCTCTAATCTACCTCACTCATACTGCTGCTGACAGTCTGAAATGCCAGAAAGCAACATAACTCCTTAATAAGCATTTGACACTGTTTGTGTACAACAGGAAATAGTAATAGTCTATGTCACAGAGTATAACAGAGAATGTGAAACTGTAGATGAAAATGGAGAAGGAAGGGAATGATGTGTAATAATGACAGATTACCAATGAGCCTTCTTTAGCCCACAGTGCTCTATCACAATGCAGTTTCAAATGTATTTCTATTGAATTCACTTTAAGTACCAGAGGGAAAGAAAGTATTCTTAGAAACAACATTAATAAAAGATAACACTGATCTAGATAGGTTTTGCAGTGGTTTTGACAAATGCAGGTGCCTAAAAAAACAATGGAAGTTCAACAAAAGTTGAACGCAAGTTGATTGCTATACAACAATTTCATTTGTTTTCCTACCTCCATCTACTGGGAGGAGGCTATATTACACAATTGCCTGCAGTGACGTTTGTGGTTACCTAGACTTTAAGACTACTTTAGCACTCAGCTAAATTTTTATGTTATGCATCATATTAAATGACTACAATAACTGATTAAGATACTATGCATGAGAATCAGATATTTTTTTCTTGAAAATATTGTTAGTAATCCTATTTTCAACTTCCTCTGCTCTCTACTTTGTAGCTACAAGGTTGCAGAGAATAGTAATAGAAATGAAATATATTGATCATGAGTATTACGGCATCGTTGATTTTTGGTTCATAGCACTAATTAATTGAATTAGCAGGAACTTGCACTTATTAAAGCATTTACAAAAATATTTAATGTATTTAGTAGCAGTCTGTAAAGTTTAACAGTTCAGTTATGACTATAGCAGCAAATCTTGTGGAATTCCACTGGTAAATTCTCTAAAAGTAGAGGTATTAGTGGTTTAAAATTACCTTAATAAAATGTGTATTATTTTCCATACCCATATTGAAGTTACTTCACCTTTTCTGGCCATTATCTGTGGAAATTTTGGTCATGTCCTCTTATTTCTTTATCTGCAATGTGCTGAATTCATTTTCTGTGAGCAAAGAGGAAAGTAGGGTTTCTTTAGCTCATCTTTAGCTCATTGGACCAATTGAGATTTACATGACCATTCTGCATTATTATGGCTGATCACGTGCTCTGGAGGCACTAGAAATTCCTAGCGGGGAAGCTGCTGGTCTTGAAGTTTACTTTTTTTGTGGTATACCAGAAGCCTAATTTGATTAAGTGCAGAGTACTAGTCAAGAAGAATATCTTTATGACCGGTCTTTACTCTGTGCCGTATTTTACTAATATATTCTTATCTGACTAAAAACTATGTATACGGAGGTTCATTCATTAGCATGTGAATCCAACCAATTATCTGCTCAACTCTTGCTTGAACTTCCCAGCTTATTTTTACTTTTATCTGAACATGGCTATGTGAGTAACTTTTTTTCATTGGGAGTTTGATCCTGATTTTTTTCTTTTTTTTTTAATTGGAACAGAGTCTGAAAATTTTACTACTTATTTCAAGAAGATTATTCGGCTACTACTTATGTGTTTTCTTCTATCTGAGCTATCATCAAACTGAAGTTTTGATGTGCATTATATAGAAATTTGTTAATTGTGATCCAAAGTCAGCACCAATGACATAAAGATGGTTATGATATGAAGAAAATTATACTGATCTCTAATTGCCTTGTGCTATATTTGCAGTTTATTTTTATTATAACAATCAAGTAAGATGAATGTTATATAACCAACTGTAATGCAAATTGTCTTAGTGTATATGCATTTCTTGACACACTTGGCAATGGAGCCTTGGTTTCAAGGCCAGAAAATTCCAAAATTCCATGTGCATCAAAACTGAGTTTAGAATTCTATTATATTTCAAGAACTCATACCAAATATTACAACTTACCTCAGCTGGCCCTAGACAGAGACAAAAATATGGCTATGTATGGAGTTAGTAGATTTTGCTCTCTGAGGCACAGAATAACGTTTCCTAAGTTATGCATGCCTTTAAATTTAAGAATTACATACTACATTACAACTAAGCAGGAGCCTTAAAAATGAGAGTTTCCTTTGGAAGGAATGATGGATGATTTCTTTCTATATGAAGGACAGCTTATCCTTTCTCTAATGCAAAGCACAAACTGTGTTCTGAAGTCTAGTTATTATCTCTGTTATAGAATTTATATATTTACAAATTTTATGATAACCCTCTTGAGATCTGAACCCTGTGCAAATCAGCGAAGTATGAAAGGATGACATCTATGTAGTACTGCTGTTTTCTGAGATACTTTTTATAGATTGATTTTTTGGTTTTGCAGAGAGCATATTATGTTCAAAATCCTACTTGAAATTGTTTACAGCTTGAACTTCTGACTGGGTCAGTAAACAGCAGCATCTATGTACATAGCTGAGTTGTATACACGGAAAGTAGTTTTATTTTTAGCAGATACCTGTGTTGATGTAGAAGTCTGGAAAGAGAATACTAATAAAAATCTGTTGTATATTCCCCATTTCTAGGAGCTGTTCAGTATATACTGCAGGTGTGGCAATTTTCTCTCTCTGCAAAACTTGCCCCATCTAAACCTCAAACTGTCTTTGCGCGATTCCTAAAATCCTGTAATGTTGTTTGGCAAGCAAAGCCCCAATTCTGTGATTACCTTGCTATCAACATTTAAATAATCTAATAAAAATGTTTTTAGTAAGCTTTTCTGGTATTTCTGCTTCTCCTAAATCTTATTACCACCTCTAATTTTTCTGGTAAGCAATGCGTCTTTAAAATTTGTCCAGGATCAAAGCACAAATAAATCATGCAATTTAATGAAACATTAAACATAGAGCTTAAAACATAGAGTTCAGTAAAATCATTATCTGTCTACACTAGAGATATGATAATTATTTAATTTTGAATCTGTGGAGTCCTTTTAGGAACTAACTTGTCTTCTTCAGTACAAATCTACCAAAAGAATTTGGGGGTGGTGTATGTTTTGTTTGTTTTCCCCTAATCTTTCCAGTCATTCAGATAATGATTAGGCCATAAAATACCTAGATTTCTTGAATAATGACAATGATGATTGAGGAAGAAAATAAAATGTTTTTTAATAGATCTGATAATGCATAAAATTATGATTAAAACTACAGTCCACTGCAGGTGGACTAGAAGAAAATTGTATGACCTTTTTGGTATATCTTTAATAGTTGTTGTATGTAGTTACACCTATGCAACATGTGTACTGTGGTCCCTATGAAGAAGAAGATTGCTTTCAGCACGCTTGATACATTTATGTTCAATAGGCAAACATACTTTTATGTATTTGACTTAAATGTTTTTTCTCAGCTTCAGTATCTCAGGCTTAGAATATTTTCTTGGTTCTTGTAGGTGATAAATTTGTCAGCTTTGTCAGAAAATACAGTTTAGGGACTGAAATTTTATTCGTGAGGGAAATGAGAGAGATTTTAACTTCTAAAACTGCTAATGGGAGAAAAGGAGACTTAAAAATTCAGATTAACTTTGCCTTATTTAAAGAACACCTCCATTATGTGAGAATACTTAGAATTCAGGAGCCTTTGCAACGTAAGCAAATTCTTCAAACAAATCTCTTTTCCTCATTCCTAAAACAATGACTATCCCACCTATGAGAGAACTCATTAGGGTAAGAAAGTGAGCATTGGATTTTAGAATTGCTTTTATTTTGGAACTCAATAATATAATCACTAGAATTACCAAAAGTTGTCTTCTGCTTTGAGATATCCAAACTGAAAGCTAAAATAGTGTGGGTTTTTTTAGAGAACATTCATTCACTTTCAGGATAGTGTTCTATCTTAACTCAGTATCTTCAGAAACTCAGTCATAACATGAGAATGTTGAAGCAAGTAACTTCAAGAGGGTGGTGTACATAAGTCCAGTACTCCTGATTTTTTTTCTAACATGAGTCAAAGGTAACTATTTTTGAAAATCTGTCTACAGCTTTTCTGTGGTTATGAACAAACTTATAAACTATTAAGAAATATTTCTCAAATAATGAACGCTTTAATATGACTTACTCAAGGGAAAGGTTGGAAGAAAAATTTATGCAGTTTCCGATTTTGCATTTTAGAAAGGGTAACTGGCACATCAAAATCCATATAATAGGCTATAATTCTGCTTAATAATGAATTATGTAGGATCTGATACTCACTTTTCTTTTAGAGTTAATGTAGAAGGTGGTAAGGTAAATCTTTATTGTTTACTGCTATATAGAGAGTTTAATCCCAAATTCTGAAGGGCAGGGAGGGAAAAAGGAAGATGCATTATTTCCATAATGCATCACAAAGAAATTAATTACTGGAAAAATATTAATTATTTAGACTTATAGAAAAAATTCTTCTTTTGTCCATGTTCTCATCTCCAACAGAGTGTAGTAGAGGAACTCTTTTGTGAACTTATTAGTACAGTAATACAAATAATTTTCCAGGAAATAAGGTTGTTAAAAAGTTCAGTAATTTATGGCCTGATCTGAAGCCTATTGAAATGTTTCCCTTTTGAGACTATGGATCCACCCTTAATATATCATATGGAAGTCAATCCCATTTCCTTTTACTGCAAGCTTAAAGCCTTTTGCTTTGTTCCTAGACAAAACAAAACAGTTTTGTTGAGCTTAAGTCCCTGAGTTACAGCCTAGTGAAGTGGGAATTTAAGTAAATATGTACATAAACTTATTTATTTATCCAGTTTTAAATAATTCATGGATTTGCCCTCCAAATTGCATACATAATGCTGCTACATTAGAGGAAGAATTCGAATATTTTACATTTAAGATACACTCTCCTGAACACGGGAGTCTTTCACTCTTAAATCTAGAACATTGTTGTATCTGTAGGTATCCTGAAGACTAAGCAATATTTTGATTGCCTCCAGGATCCAAAAATATTTTAATGAATACCTGTTTCTAAATGTTTAAGGGCATTTGGATGTGGAAATTAAAATTAAATACCAACCACCTCTTAGATGCCAGTTAACCATTTATTCACATTGAGTGCTGTCAAATACTTAGGCCTAAAAAAAGAAAATATTTTTTCTTGTTTAAGATTTTTTTACTCCAATTAAAATTACTAAGCATCTGCTAACATGGGATAAGTTCCATAAATCATAACTCAAGGGAAAACTACCCTTACAGTAATTAAATTATAATTCTCAACTCTATCATCCTAAAAAGGTTTTATTCAAGATACCAGTTTGATTCCCCTGATCATTACAAAAACCTCTAAACTTGTTGATTAGAAAAAATGAGGTAACGCTTCCCCTACAGGTTTCTTTTCTTACTTTAGTAATACAAAAAAATTAAGCTACAGATGCTTTGTGCACATAGTTATCCTGCCATTATATTTATGACTTTGAATGTTAAAAAAAAGTGAAATTCCAGGGTTCCAGAACTACAATTCCAATTCTTGTATCAATCAACTGGATTGTTGGTACATTATCATCCTTCCCTTTCCCAGTTTGTGATAGCTCAAAAGTGTCCAATTCCAAATGTTACTTTTCTCCCCAGCATGAGCAGAATAGAGCACATGTGTAAGCTGCTAAAGGTGCCATGTTACTAACAAAACTCATTAATGGGCTCAAGATGAGTCTTATACAGAGATTGACTAAATTCTTGCAATTATGTCATCACAAGACATTTAAGATAAATAATAAGACTGTTTATCTACATCAGTAGATAGGTAATTAAATTTGAATATGTGGAGACTTCTCAGTACTCTGGTGCATAATATATTGTTTTAAGAACTTGTATTTGAAAAATTCTCATTACTCCCATTTCTATAGTAGATATCCTTTTCTTGATCATGGGAAAGTTTTAAAGCAGAGATGCACCTATGACAGCAAAACTTAATCAGATTCAGTTTTATAAGCTCTAATAGAATTATGACTTCTCGGCAGCATTTTTTGCGGTGGTGGTGGTGTTGGAATAACTGAATTTAGGCTGCATGCAAAGCCTGCAAACATTTGTCTAGATCACAGAATCACAGAATAGATCTATATAGTCATCATTTTCTCAGATGATGACCAGCAATTTATTTGGAATTAGAAAGTCCATTCATTGCTGCCAGAAGTATCTATGGTTGAGAAAGATGAGTGGAAAAAGATAGGCTTTTTGGATGAATGTGTAGGACCAGAATGTAACTATGAATGGTTAAAACTTTGTTCTGGATTTTTAGACAGATTTAGAAATTGCTTCTCTCCCTTTCTCCAAGCGAGAATAAGAAAACCCTTGGAAGTGAAAGCCATACATTGTAACTAGGATACCTGAAGGGTATGTGTTTAGAATCGGCTTTTAAAAAACTAAGGCATCTTTTATAAAAGATTTAAAAAAAAAATATTAAAAATCGCCTTACTGTATTGCCAACCGTTTTCTTCTGCCTTTCACTCTTAACCTTAGCTGCCTATAGCAGATTTGATCTCTTTTATCAAAACTTGATGGGCAGGTGAATTTGAAAATTGATAAGCTTGTTAATCACATCTCATTGCTAAGTGTCTTTTTCACCTATCTTGCAAGTAGTCCTTCTTCCTGGGTAACACAATTGATTCTTTTTTATACCATTTTAGTATGAAGTGTTGACTCTGAGTGACCACGTACAGGTTGATGCTGTTTTAGCAGCATTTTTCCTAGTTTTAGATCTCAAGCTCTCAAACAAGTTTTCAGTGGCTGGAGGCAAAGTCCCAATGTAATTGGCCACAGCTGAGTCATGTAACACGAGAGGGTACTGTTAATGGGGAAAATAAAGTCCTTTCTGTTGTATCAAATCTGTCTGATAGGAGCACATGCCCTTACTACTTTCACATTTTACAGTATCATTTTCTGATCTGAAGGAGACTTTGAAGTGGGAAGTAAAGAGGTGGGTGATGGGTATCTAGCCCTTGCAGCAGGGAGCAGCAGGAATGCAGAAGGAGAAGCCATTCTCCTTGCATGTGTTCCACCAGCCAGTGCTTCTAGGGCTGAGCCTGATGAGAAAGATGACTTAATACATGTATTTCTCTAAAAAAACCAACTACAATAACAGCAAATTAAGTTTCTTATCAGATTGTAAATTGAATCTGAATTCAATTCAAGAAATCCACAAGTAAATTGACCTCTCAGATATGTGTATTACAATAGTTTCCCTTCTTCCTTTGCCCCACCACCTGCAACATCATTTGGTGCAACATGATCACAAGACAGTGATGATGAAATGTATGCAATCAAATAATTGTAAATATATTTTATTTTGAAAGTAGTGAAACTAAAATGAAGACTTCATTTTGTACAATGCAGGCTTTATATTCAAAATTTGAAAACATTCTGGTTTTGAATTTGAGAGACTTTGATGGAATATGACTTCCAGGTTGCAAGACACTCTGTACATCTTAGTTACTTCAAATAACGTTTACAAATGACCCATTGCTTCTTAACATCTCAAAGCTGGTGTGACTGCTAGTTGACAAGAAAAGATCCATAACAACTAGATGCATTGTCCAGTAACGCTGAAGACTAAGAGGTGGATTTAGTAAGGGAAGATCTATTTAGGTGCTTTGACGATACAGTCAGATGTTTAACAGAATTATTTAAAGGCAATTTAGACTGCAATATCTACTTCCCACTGAATTTCACTTAGTCACTTCTGTAAATCCCATATGTACCTTCTATATCTTTAGGCACTTTAAATATCTGGCCCAAAGGCAGTTGAATAGCTGAAAACTGTTAAAACTACGGGCAGAATTCCGGTTTCTACTACTGGAAAAGAATCATATTTTTAAGGCTTGTCTTCAAATTAATAAGAGTTTCAACCTTGGAGGCTATTGTTCAATGGGAATATTAAAATTGTTTGTGGCATTTAGTCAGTGTGACCTGTTAGAAACATCTGTACGTATTACTTTCCACTAGTATAGTTAATTTTATAAGAAATGTAATTACAACTGCAGCACTTTCATCAGCTTTCCTTTTTTGCCTTTCTTTTTTCTCTCATTCAGAGATTAAACTATTAAACATTCCTGGCTGAGTACCAATTCTAATATTTTGTGAAATTAACAAATCATAAATCAAAATAAGTATAGCTGTTTACTTGTAGGAACAGAATTTTGTTAATTTCTAAATGACAAGTTCCTACAGAATGGAAGACGCAAATTACAGTGCCTCGTGTTGTTTTTTGGTTTGGTTTTTTTTTTTAAATATTTATACCCAATTTTTCTAATTTTTTAATCTTGCACAGTAGTATGGACTAGGGATGAGTAAAGACACCACTGACAATGTGATGTCTAAAATAAGTTTCCAAATCTTTTGATGGGAAGAAGACTTGTATAACCAACACAATGGGAAACATATCTTCATATACAACTGTCTGTTAGGATGCCATGCCAGAACACAGAAGGACACAATGGGCAGTGTTTTTCTTTTCTAGTCTCAATTGATATTATAATTTGTTTTTCTTGATGTTATCTGACTGAATGCATGGAAGAGGGTTCCAGATGCATCATATAATATGTTGAATCTGTGTGCAAAATACACATGGCTTCATAATAAATATGAATCTTCACTCTAATAAAGCTAGATATGACTGAAGGATAAGATTAGTGAGAGTGCTAATATGGTGTCAGATCAATATTATTCTTTTTTTTTAAACGCCTATTCTTATAATGAACCAATTAATATGAAAACCAGAAGCTTATAGCCTACAAAAACATACTTTAATGTTGAGTTTTCAGGCTAGAGAGGGGTTTTTTTTATTATTAATCCTTAAGGGTGTCTGATGTGATTTCATATAAAACCCAGAACAATAGTGCAACTTTATCCATGGTTTGTTGGTACTTGTATTTTAGTAAGGAAATGCTGTTTGTGAGATTATTAATGAAAGGGTAGTGCATAAATTTGCAAGGAAGTGAGCATGCCCAGTAAATACTTGGATGCTTCCTAGTAGATTTTGGGATAATCTATTCAGGAAATGAAATAAATATCAGGTAACTTAAGTGATGTAGCTACATTAATTAAAAGGTGTAAAGGGTGAGCACATAAAACACCAGCACTTAGTGGTTCGTAAGTGAGCCAGTAGCATTTTTTTGCATTTTTATATATATTTATATAAACCAAAAGGATTAAAGAGTTGTGACTGGCAAGAAGATTTTATTAGAAGTGAATAACAACATATTGATCACTTAATATCATAGAGTTGCAAATGGTTTACCAGCTGTAAACAAAAATGTGGATAGTCTAACAAAAGAAATAGCTTGTGGATGATACAGAGATAATGAGTGACCTTATTAACTCTGTAAGCTACTATTGGATACTTTGCCCAAAAGAGGTTCTCTTTTCATTTGTTTTATTTCTTCCTCTGCTATGTTTTCCTAACTTGACTTGAATGACCATTTACTGGTTCACCAAATGATTCTGTTGCACTAAGAAACATTCTGGAGATCCTTATTAAGATGACACTCAACTCTCCAGTAACTTTTTATCTAACCCACATCTTAGATCTTTGCTGCTCTTGCGTTAGCTAAGTATTAGAAGACTGTGGATAAAAGCAAAATAGCTTTAATTTATTGAGATTAAAATAGTCCTTTTTCTCCCCTATGTGTCCTTACAGAGATATATTTAAATTAAAACCTTAATGAAAAACAATTAAGAAAAAAATTGAAGTGGAATACAAGTTGTACCATCTTTGTTAGAGCAGATTGCAACACTTTTCAGGTTCAATGTCTTCATAGACTGCAATGTTTTGGCATCTTTGGTACCCAGGGGTTTCTTCTGATACGTAAGATAAAAATGTAAGCACTGGAATGGTTTTCAGAGCAAAAGACTTGTCCTATAATTCACAACCTACAGCACAACTATGTATTATCCTAAATCTGCAAGAATGAGCTGCTGTACTCTTATGCTCAGTGGTGATTTGGCCAGACACAAGGAGTTCTACACTGTCTGTCAGAGGACACTATTGATCATAGCAACTGTCTGTCTGCTAATTTTAAGGATTAATGACATGAGAGGACTGTCTGAAACTAGTTGGTTTATTTTGGTAGTCTACCAAGAGTGATAAATATAACTCAAGCATTGAAAGAAACCATTTGCAAGAGTAGTATTTCTAGGAGAGTTATATTTTGTGCTCATAGTACAAAGCACAGTATATCTAAGGTATTTATTTTACAGGCTTGGGAAGGAATTTGACTTATCCTGCATCAGAATTTATATATAAGAGTTGACATTTTCATAAGGCTGTTGCTGATTGCATGGAAGCAACACACTCCATTCTAGCTAATGTAATCTATTTTGGTAACAGACATTTGGGTCAATCTGTTCTCATACAAATTCTTAATAAACACATTCTTCCCCCTCACCCCCCATGCAGTCTGAATAGATGGGAAAATGTAAAGCAGATGGGCAAGCTAGAAGAATTGCCTCTTTATATTTCCAATAAATGTTGTTATTGTTTACTACTATATTGTATGAGGACTATAAAAATAAATCTTACTTTTTATTGTATTCTATGAAGTTTCAGGGTACAATTTCAAAACTGTATTTTCTGAGTCAAAGAATAAAAGCTGTTATTTCTGCAGACAGATGGCTAAGCATGTAGTTATCCTGTCTGCATGTGCAAACAAAGGTTATTGCAGTCTCATTGCCTCCACCTTACTTTCAAAATTTGGCTTTCATTTTATTTACAGAGCTGTTTATTAAATAATGTAGGAAATTGATTCCACTGTGCCTCTTTTGCACAAGGGTTGTAGAATATAAATGAATTAGGGTTATGTTCTGAAACCATTTTATTTTACAGCAGGATTTAATATGAAGTACATGTAATTAAAATTAGAATTTGATTGCCAACTTCTGATCTACTTTAATGCTTATATATTTGGTTATCTTAGAGAGTGCTAGCGTTAAATTTTTCAATAATTGAAAAGTATTATTGCATTTAAAAATATTTAGCAACCTCTGCACAGTTGTTAAATTTAATAACCTAGCCAGTTTGACTAAAATAATTAAAAATCATTTGAGTTTGCAGTACAAACCACTCAGACTAATCTGTGAGCTTGAAGAGTCAGTTTCACAAGCATCACAAAACAGCTTGTGTGATTCAGCACTTTATAAAATAAAAGATAATTAAATGACTACCTGAAGGATTTGTCTTCATGAACAAGAAATATTCCTTTCTACCTCCACAGAATAGCCCTGTAATATATGATAATCAGAGGGCAGAGAGAAATAGTTCCAGTGACCAGAATCTGTTGTGTGTGTCTGTGTGTGTATTGGTTTGGTTTTTTCTGTTTGTTGTTTGGGTGGGTGGGAGGGTTATTTGTTTGATTGGTTGGGGTTTTTTGTGGAAAGCAGCCTTGTAAACAAAGCAGCTTTTACTTGATGCAGGAAGCACTACGCTCTTCTGGAGATCAAAGATTCATTTTTTGATGAATTCACAAGAAAAAACAAGCCTCAGGATTGTATTAGATTCTGGGGAATGTGATGTCTATCCACTATGTGGCTTTGTACTAAGAAAAATGACTGACAATCTCTGATCAGGAAAACTAAATTAGAGAAGCTGTGTTAAGATGCTTCTCAGGAAAACCTTCATGTATCAGAGCCCATTATTGGGTATAAGTGCTTTATTAAATAACCATTTAAAAAGGACCCAATATATGGATGCACAATACTCAGTGCTGTTGTCACAAAACTTACGTATTGCTAAATCCCAATTTTAAGTCTTTAAGTAACAGAAGCTCAGTTTGCCTCTCGGAGATTAATTTTGCCAAGATCATGATTTTCTAAGATATTTTAAATAAAAGAAACTAGGGCCATAAATTCTGGTGTCAACATGAAGGGGAAAAAAAAGTACCCAAACAAAAAAACCGAACACTTTTTCCCCTGCATATCATGCTTTGAATGACAGGATGGGATGAGAAAATAGAGGGGAGGGAAGGCTTTTCTAATGAGTAATTGGACAACTCCTCCTTTATACTCAAGTAATATTGATCTTTTTTTGTTTGGGTGGTTTTGGGGTTCTTTTGGCTGACAACTTAAAGGTCTAGCATAAATCTCCGTAAAAATCAGTGTCTTACACTGCATCATGACGGAGGTGGTTCACTTCTGCATGGATCACTGATAAACAAATATCAGTTTAATAAAGCATTTACAGGGACAAAACAGAGAAGGTGTCCTAATTGTGATAATGAGCTGTCGCTCTCATTTTCCATGGTTCAGCAGTGAAGGGAGGGGTCCATGCTGTAGTTTATGAGAAGCAGGGCTTCAAGAGGGCTCTGTAGCCTTTCTGTGTCACTGAAGACAAAAGTGCTTCATCACTGTCTTTTAATTCTGCGTTGTTTTTTGCTACTGGCTTTGTCAATACTGATTTAGGTTTTGTAGCATTTTATAATATACAATCCAAAGTATTGAAAAAAGTGGAAATGCGGCAGCATTTTTTGTGCATTTCTTTCCACTGCGTGCAGTCCATGTCAGTATCTTTGTTGGTTACCTTGGAAACTATCATCGGGTGAAATTTGATTGGCTGTGTTCTCCAATTGATTATTAAAGTCGTGGGCAGTTTCAAGTGGCAGACATCTCATAGGTTGCACAAAGTGAGTAGCACTAAATGATTCACAGTTTAAGATTCTTTTATTTTGAAATAAGCCACATGAAGCAGTACATCTGTAGTGCCTTGAAAGTTTGATTGGAATGAGTAATGGATTGAAATTCTCATCTCTTTTTTTGAAGCTATAGTGGGTTTTGGCTTTTCTTTTTCTCCCCCCATCAACACTTTTCAATCTGAATTTCATGTCTAGAGGTACTCCTTGATTTTTTTTTATCATCCCCCCCTCCTCCCCCCCCCCGATATGTGCTATGGGATATGCTTCTGGCACTAAGAGGAATGAGCGAAAGAACCCCAAAAAACCCAAACAACCAAAACCAAACAAAAAGAAGCCCAAAATGCCAAAACCGCATGGTGAGAACAGGGCAGTTCTGCTGCCTTCATTGCTGACTTCATGAATACTAATAAGCTATGGAGTGATAAATTCAATATCTTTGATTGTGTTTTGCTTCCATTTTTTCAACAGTAAAGGAACATATTTTTTGTTTTCAACCAAAACTTCACTAGTGACTAATGCCTCCTTTTGAAAAGGCAAATGTTATAGCATAAAGCAAAAAACATTGTCACAAGAAATTTTTTAGACAGTCATGGATGATAATGTAGTTCCCCTATACTTCAGTGTTGTCTTCAATATCTAATGTTACTTGGCCATCATTGTCTACCAAAAAAGTTGAATATCTGATCTTAGTGAAAATTTTATATCATGTTACGAGAACTCATGTCTCAGATCACTCTAGGATGCTTATATGATTGTATTAGGAAAGAATGAGTGTAAAGCAGAATTACTATACCATTTAGAGATATACTTACTGTCTTTATTTTTCACCTGTTACTTTCTTAGCTTTTTTTTTTAATTATTCCAATACTTTTTTCATAGTTGCAGACATTTTTTCAATTCAGAAAATAACGTGTAGCCAAAGTACACCTTCACCTCTATGCTCAACCCTGTTCATAATTAACAGTAATAGAACAGGTTTACCAAGGAGGTTTTGCAGTCTCCACCTTTGCAAGTTTTCAAGATGTGGCTGGATAAAGCTCTGGGTGATCCTCTCAGACGTTCAGAGCTGATCCTGCTTTTAGCACCATATTGGGCTAAATGACCTCTGAGGTGTCTTCCAGCCTGAATTATCCTATGAACCATCTCCACAATATCTGTGTATTATTTCCAGTTAGTGTTTATCTGGCTGTAGCTTTTAGATATCAGTTTCCATTACTCCTTGTCCTGTTAAAGATTTGTTCTGTGCTTAGTGCCTCTGTCGTTGTGAGTGAATACTTAAATGCAACAAGCAAGCTACCTCTCAGCCTATTTCAAGACAAGCAGCTAGACAGACACTTAATTTGTCTACCCTATAAGTAATTTGCTCCATTTTGCCCTGGACAGGATAGGGAAAAAAATATTTAAACTTTTTTGTAATTCATATATTGAAGCTGGATGCACAATTCCCCTTTCAGAATTTTTGGTGGTGCCTGCAGAAATCTCCTCTTCCTTCCTGTTTCAAGCTGGTAAAAAATATTCTGAGCAGTGCTCTGAATCAGGAAGATTCTGATCAAATAATTTTCTATGCACTTTTTAAAATTATTATCTATTTTGTGGAAAAGGGATCTGAAGCAAACTCCTGTCTTATTTCTTATAATTTTGCTCACCAGTTAGACAGTTGGATGTTAAACATAGGCAGCCAGACACAGATACGTGCAGGGCTGCTCCAATCTCTCAGTTTTGCTGCAGCTATATCACTCATTCTTTCAAAGCAGGAAACCCCAGGAATTTCAAGAGCTAACTCTCCAGAGCAGTCAGTTATCTTTTTCTGCACAAATGGAATACAATACTGAATTTTACTCATTTTTGATGCTCTGTAAAAAGTAAGTTTATTACATGTAGGTAATTAACTTCATGAACCAAATTTGTAATCTTTTGAAAGCATAAAATTAAGATTTTTTGTCCAGACCAATTGTCTCTAAAATCATGTAGCTGGGAATTAAGTATTTTTCTATACTTTAATCTGTCAGACTGTTGCAGCAGCTTTCTGTTATTTTGCCAAGAACTGAAGTTGGGCATCTGGCCTGTGGTTACCTGATTCATCCCTCTTGGCATTTTTAGTATGGGCACAACACTGGCTCTCTTCTAATCTGGAATTTCTCCAGTTTTCCATGATTTATTAGAATATTAACACTAGCAAACAAGATATTTCCTTCTGCCTCCTTTCCTTTACTGCTCTTTGCGGGTGTTTCTTTGTGGGTTTGTTTGGGCTTTTTTCTAGTTTTTTTTTTTATTTTTATGTTTATGCTTGGTGAGCTTTTCTTAGCATCCTTCTGTATAACTCAATGACAACAAATTACTTTGTCATCTTCCTCTGCAACAACTTATCCTGAGTTTTGGGTTTTGTGGGGGGATTTTTTGCCTTCCCCTTCCCCCCCCCCCCCAAAGCATTGCTTTTTGTCCTTTTGCATTGCTGTTTGTACTTCTTTTTAATTGCATTCCTAATGACTGTGCTATGAAATACTATGAATTGTATCATTTGTTACTGTATATATACTACAGCTATTTTTTCCCCTTTATATGGGGTATTTACTTTTTGTAATATTACACTAAATTATTTAGAACAGCATGCTAAGGCCAAATTCTACCTAGGAGGAAAAAAGCTACTCAATTTATTCCATCATAAAAATAACAGAATTGACCTAATCTTAGCAGTCAGCTGTCTGGGAGAAGATGCTAAATTCAAATTGAGACAAAATTGATTGAGATAGTTCTATTCTTCATGTTTCAGTAAAAAATACAGCTTATTAAAGGTTTTCTGTACCACTAATCCCAAAATCAAAGTTGAAAAATAAGAAAACGGTTAAATATCTCCAGAATTGCTGGGCTAAAGACACTGATCAATTTTCCATGCTTCATAACTTTTAATTTATATTATTTAATATCTTCTCGGCTTTCTTTTTTTTTAAATTTTATTAATCCAATTTCCACCTTCACCTGATCACTGAGATGAAGTTGTCTCTGAATTTGGAACTTTTAATATTCTGGCCTTTAGAAACCTTTGATTTTTCAATCTTATTTTTCTAGTTCTTTTCTTGCCAGTCAGTGGATTTATTGCTTTAAAGGAAAGAGACCCTTCCTAAACACTGGAGATGGGGAGTGCTGCCTGTTTGTTCATGTTGAAAGACATTGGTCAGGATGATTAATTCTGACCTAAATGATGACCAAAATCTAGAATAGCATCAGTTGCAGTGTTTTCTGTGTTTTGAAAACTAAATAACATTTTATTACTCTGGCTGCATGAGATCGTTGGCCAGTCCAGATGTACAGTGAAGAAATGGCTGATTCAGGGATGAGCCTTTCTGGGATTGCTAGAGCATGAAATACACATTTATAACTATGAGTTTAATGTTCTTGGACCCCTGAAACAAGTGATGAATTTTCATCTGTTTACCAATTTAAGTGGATTATAATCAGTGATTTCAATTCCAGTAACTACCGGCATCAATAATATCAATCATTATACGTTTGTTTCTCATCAGTGAGAATTTCCAATTTATCTTTCTTGTTACCCAAACTTTACTGTGGACATATAAACAAATGAAACATTCTTTCACTTGTTTTATATTTCACTTTATTTATATTTGATATCTTAGTATCTCAGTTACTGTTACGTTACATAATACTTTACTGATGGTTTTCTAGTCCTCTATTCAGGTGGACCCTCTTAAGAGCTGCCTGGAAATAGTCTTCCTATATGTTAAATATTTGTTCAATTTACTAAATTTAACTTCACAATTACCTTTATAACCTTAGTTTTCTAACTTTCTAATTTGATGAAGTCCTGATGCTTGTGATATCTCCTTAATGGTATCTCAAGGACCTGGAATGTTGCTTAGTGCTTTCTCCGATGCATACTTAAATGTTTAAAGTCAGAATCTGACACAGAGTAGCACCCTCAGGTGTCATTAGTTTGAAAGGAAATCTTAGCATACTGCGTTATGACAGGAGCTGCTGCTGCCTGGTTTGTTTGCACCAAGTTGTTTCATTCATATTGTTTCCTGTCCCCTGGACAGTCTCTAGACTTGCCTTCTCCACTGACTCTTGCTCTCTTGCTTCAGCTTTTCTCCATAAAATGTTATTCCTGTTGTTCTTGGTTTCTAAGATTTTGTGGTGCCACTAGCTGAGCCCCTGTTCCAGACAGGACTGGGCATACTGTAGTTGAACTGCCTGATTTATATTCTGTGGGAACTCACTTGGGGCCAATTTGTAAAGTTGTTCAGGCTCTTAACTCGTTTTGAAATCAATGTAATTTGACATCAGGAAGTTTTTTAAAAACAGTTGTATGCCTAAATATAGTTGAAATCACTTTTCCTTTGTTTCAGGACCTTGTTCATACCTCAAAGATTTACTTGTGAAGGTTAAGTGCTAGAGATTTAGGAGGTACTCAAACATATACCCCAGATAAAAAGCTGCAGTGCCATGCATCTCTGAAACAGCATGATTGTTTACCAAATGATTCCACAAGATATTAGTATCATAGAATGGTTTGAGTTGGAAGGGACCTTAAAGATCATCGAGTTCCAACCCCCCGCCATGAGCAGGGACATCTCCCACTAGACCAGGTTGCTCAAAGCCCTGTCCAACCTGTCCTTAAACACCTCCAGGGATGGGGCATCCACAGCTTCCCTGGGCAACCTATGCCAGTGTCTCACGACCCTCACAGTCAAGACTTTCTTCCTAACATCTCATCTAAATCTACCCTCTTTAAAACTTTAGTTTAAAACCATTACTCTTCATCCCGTCACTATGCTCCCTGATAAAGAGTCCTTCCTCACCTCTCCTGCAGGCCTCCTTTAGGTAGTGGAAGACTGCTATAAGGTCTCCCATGAGCCTTCTCTTCTCCAGGCTGAACAAGCCCAACTCTATCAGCCTGCCTTCACAGGAGAGGTGCTCCAGCCCTCTTCATGGCCCTCCTCTGGACTCACTCCAATGCGTCTGTGTCCTTCCCGTGTTGAGGACTCCAAAGCTGTACACAGTACTCCAGGTGGGGTCTTCCCAGAACAGAGTAGAGGGGCAGCATCACCTCCCTCGACCTCCTGGCCACACTGCTTTTGATGTAGCCTAGGATGCAGTTGGCTTTCTGGGCTGCAAACACACATTGCTGGGTCATGTTGAGCTTCTCATCAACCAATACCCCCAAGTCCTTCTCCTGCTCTCAATCCATTCTCCATCCAGCCTGCATTTGTGCTTGGGATTGCCGTGCCCCATGTACAGGACCTTGCACTTGGCCTTGTTGAACTGCATAAGGTTTGGCCCACTTTTCAAGCATGTCCAGGTCCCTCTGGTTGGTATTCCTTCCCTCCAGTGTGTTGACTGCACCACACAGCTCGATGTTGTCAGGAAACTTGCTGAGAGTGCACTCTGTCCCACTGTCTGTGTCACCAACAAAGTTATTTAACAGTGCTGGTCCTGGTGCTGACCCCAGAGGAACACCATTTGTCACTGGTTGCCACTTGGACGTTGAGCCATTGACCACAACTCTTTGAGTGCAGTCATCCAGCCAATTCCTTATTCACTGAGTGGTCCTTCCATGAAATCCAATTTAAAGACAAAGATACCATGTGGGACAGTATCAAATGCTTTGCACAAGTCCAGGTAAATGATGCCAGTTGCTCTTCCCTTATCCATAAATGCTGTAATGCCATCATAGAAGGCCACCAAATCCGTCAGGTACAATTTGCCCTTTGTGAAGCCATGTTGGCTGTCACCAATCACCTCCTTATTTTCCGTGTGCTTTTCCAGTAGTATCTGCTCCATGATCTTGCTGGACACAGAGTTGAGACTGACCAGCCTGTAGTTCCCCAGGTGCTGCTTGTAACAAGAAGTCCCTAGGGCTATGTGTGAAGCAGTGAGGATGCAACAATACTTAATAGATGGTGTTTTGAATATACAGTTGTGCTGGGAAATTGTCTCTGTGACATCTCTCCAGTTTGCAAAAATGAGCTGACTTGGGAATAGTGCTAACTGGCAGGTTATATCTAGCTTCAATTGTCATCTCCCCATTAAGTGAGCTGTGAAATTCTCAGCCTGATCATACTTGCATCAGTTCATATTTGCATCCTAGGAAAAATCCCTGTGATGAACTGGTAGATACAGAGCAGCTGTAACAGCTGGTGATGGTTACAAAACCCAACAACAACAAAAAAAGAAACCAAAACAAACAAAAAAACCCCACTCTCAAACCAATGAATGTCTATCAATGTTTTGATTGTGTTTGTACTGCTTACAAGCTCAATTCAATGAAATAAAATCTTTGCCTGACTGGATTTACGTAAGAAAGAGCAGGGTTGCTTCATGTAGTCCAGACTTGATGATAGGCATTGTTAGAATGCAAATATATGGTGACTGACTTCGTATAGCAATATTTTTTCAAGAGAAAATAGGTGAGTCAAACTGAAAATATTGTTCCTTGTCTATGGGGATTCTGAGATGAGCATGGTTTTCTCTCCTTTTTACCTGAAATTAGGCAAGTTCATGTACCGTGTCGTACTAACTAAAATATATTTCAGATACTGAAATAGTACTGTAGCTGCTTCCTACTCATTTCTTACCTTTCTGGTAAGTAAGCAACTCTGAAGCCTGCTTTCATTTTATTGTATCTTTGCTATATGTATTATCCTGGACAGAGTATTATGTTTGCAATATAAGAAAAATCCAGCCATATGGACTTTCTACAAGTAGTTTTCTGTTTGGCACTGTTTTGTCTAATGAATATTACTCATGGTCCCAGGTGAGCAATATTGGTCAGGTTGTTGGGGGGGAGTGTTGTTTTTTGGTTGTTGTTGTTATTTTGTGGCTTTTCATTTCCCTGAAAACACATACACTTGATTGCTAGATTGATGTTCAGAAGCATATTTCATTTAAATTGTGTAAATATTGCTTGAATATGTTATTAGAATCTTTTAAAATAAATGCATACACTTGTCAATAGCATGGGCAAAAGTTACCTGCCATTCCCCCTTTTTCTTTCCAAAGTTATACTCAGATTAGTAGTAATCTACAGTGGCTTAAAACTCATAAAAGTACTTGTACTGAAGAAATGTCATTAGATATTTTAATTTGAAACTCATAACTTACAGAAATAAGCAGGCATTATTTTGTATAAAGTAGGAAGGCAACACAATTCAAACTTCTCTAAGTTCTTATGGCTATACTGACTGAAATTGGTCTGATGCTGGGTGCTGAGGTGTGGTTTGAGGATGTGTTTGTCTGAATTGGGCATGATCAAGCAGTACGCCGTGAAGGAGTTCAGAAACTTCCTTCAGTCCACTGATGCATGTTGCTGGAGCTCACTGAAAGATCCCATCTGTGGACACTGTATCATAGCTTGGTACTTTTCTGCCCTTTTAGGAAGTAGTCAACACAGAATTGAGGGAATGCAATGACCAGTTGTTCAAATTTGAATTCCTTCCCCCCTTTATAAGTTAAATGAAATTTCCTGCCAAAAGTTCTCTCACTTGCCTACCAAATCTTCTATATTGTCTGGCTAATACAGATTTGTCTAAAGGAAAAGCTAACTTGGCTTTTTGACACTGACTTTTTGCTGGTGATAACTTGCAGACAAGAAATTCAGAGCAAATACCTCAAAATTTGACTAAGTTTGAGTTTTGTGGCATGCCTATTGTTTTAACGTGGAAATGGTTGTCATTTTGCTACTGTGATGAGAAATAATTAATGTCTTCTCTAAGTTGAACCCACCATTAACCCTATTTGAAATTTCAGATTATCACTACTCTTGAATCTGTTCATTTTCCTAAGCATTGGGTAGTCTTTGTCATTAAAAAAAAAAATATTGACGGGCAGAGTTCTAATGAAAGATATATTTGATTACTACTGGTTTGGGTTTTTTTTGTGTCTTGTGCTTAATAAAAACTGTTAGCAGATTTAACCTTGGGTGCTGGAGATTAATCCTGATGTACCACGTTGATTACCCACAAGTAATTGTCAAATGCATTTTATTTGTGATAGGATCAAAGGCAAAAGTTAAATGTACGAACTTGTATGAATGTATGAAATATATGCAAAGATTTTTAACGTGTTAACACTTATCAGTGGATGGACTTGCTGTTATATGGCATCTTTGTATGTGTTTTTATTTATCTGAAGTATTGAAATATCCTCAAAGAATTTGATCAAAAAAAATACTAATTTAAATTCAAAGGTGTCGATTAACACAACTATAGTACCCATTCTATATAGTACAAAGATAATAATGGGCAAAAAAACCCACTGCTTCTCTAAACTGGATCACTCCGCAATCATAGGAGGCTTCCCACTTTGGATTGCTTTTCCAATGCCCTAACAAGGCAGATTACCTAATGTTATAGTTCTACTTTAAGGGCAGGAGAAGAAACACAGAGATAAAAATAGGTATGCAGATGGAAACTGTTTCATTTTTCCATATGCTAATAGCAAACTGCTAGGCCTCTTAATCATCCCTCTCATTAGTGGCTGCATTTTCAAAATGGTCTCAAAAGGATCTTTAAATGTGAATAGCCAGAAAGATCTGCACAGATGAAATTGAGCAAAAGTTTGAGGAAGAAAAAATTAGATGAAAAGTGTTAGCGTTGTCATGGAATAACTGGAATGCAATTTTGAGTGTGCAAATAGCTTGCACATAAAACAGCATTTTTTTATCTTAAAAATGTCTTTAAATACAAATTTATTTGAACACTGTAACGGCAATTCTTTTATGTTACGGCCTATTGTTAAAATTGCTAACTTTCTTAAAATGTTTGAATGAGAGTTTTTGTTACTTAGGAAATTTTGAGTATTGAAGAAGGGACCAGCCTTAAGGCTAGGGACCCACAAAGTTAAAACACAATGTTGGTAACATACTAATGTGATCTTAGCATATCAGTGAATATATGTGGCAAAAATGCATTGTTGATGCACCTTCAGACCCTGAGTGTAGATGAAGACTTACTGAAAGGAGTGTAATATTCAGGATATTTATATCTATATGTACAATAAAAGTCTCAGATTTAAATGTCCAGTTGTTTATTTTTCTGAGGAACAGAAAACTACTCCTCAAAGATAGAAAAATAAACGCCCCACCCCAGACTCTCCAGGAACACACTATATTGCTGATGCTATCAGCGGTCACTGCATATTTTGTTATTACATGTTATTTTAGAACAACTAAAGCCTTGTTTTTTTTAGAATTGAAGTCAAGATAAATAAAATGTGTTGCATATTATGTGAGGTGTTATGAATCTACAATAAGACATTTCCATTTATCTGTGATTTATAACAGGGCTGAATTTCTTAAAATGGACACGGTGAATTTCTAAGACTTATGATATTATGGCAGGAATCACTGTAAAGTTTTAGCTTAAATTTTCCTTAGAGTCCTTTTACCATAACATACAATGTCTTGGCTTTTGCTTTACTTTGCAAAAAGATTTATACTGAGCCTTCTAAACACTAAAATCTTCTTAACATAGATCTCATCTTTTCTACATTGTATATGATGGATTTTGATGGATTCTGTTGAGCACAATGAAAATAAATCGTATCTACCCAGTGAATATTCAGCAGTTCCCTGATTTATCTATCTTATTTGTAGATGGACTTTTCTCCTCATATTTTGAAACAGCCATTTGAAAAAAGGTTCTGTACTAAAAATTGTTTCATATTGCAAAAAATATTATTTGTTATATCACATAATATGCAGTCATATGAGTGTCTATCTCCAAGTCTGTTTCTTGAATAATATGGAACATTTATACACACTTTTTTTCACATTTATTTTATTATTTCTGTGTATTGGACTTAATGAAACTTACCAATTCATAGGACTGGTTTTAAGAGCACTTTTCAGGGCAGTTAGTAATTAAGATGTCACTGACTGCAAAAGTTCAGATAAAATGAAATAAAGTACTCTGGAATTCATGGCTGGGCAAAGCAATACTAAGCACTAGAACATCTTGTTTTCTCCAAATCCAAGCAGTTCTTAAGAGGTCCATGGGCTGTGCAGTTAGAAATTCAGGTTCCCTGAATTGCTGGGAAAAGCGTTCCTACTAATTTTAAGTTTAGGAAAAAAATAGACCACACATGAACTGAATTTTGTATTTCTAAAGCCCACAGTAAAGATATGCAGAACTTGCAGATGTGTATCTATTTTAAATAATTTTAAGAAAGCTGTTCTAAGTACTGAAACAAATCACTGTTTTCCAATCAACTGATACCTCTTCAGTTATCAGAGTTTCTAACAGTAATTGCTAATGTTTCAACTCTTGAATTTCTAATCACAGTTATCAACTGTAGATGCTGATTTATTGCTACTTTTACCTTTATTCAACCTTACTTCACCTCAGTTCATGTTTATTCTTTTTAATTACACACATATGCCTTAAAATGTATTAATATACTTTGAATTGTATATAAATCACTTATTTCTATTTCCTCTATCCTCTACCTCCCCATCTTCTCTTAATTAATAGTTCCTTGTTCTGTGGCTATTTGGAGGGCCTTTAAAAAGCTCTTTTTTAGGGATAAAACTTCCTACACAATTGTTGCACAACTTCATAGAGCAGCATTGAAGACTTACACTGTAAATGTCAATTTTATTATATTATTTAAAATCTGTGAGTAACCAGCAGCTTATTGATTATTTGAACTCTTGAGTATTCCTCCAGCATTAAACAAAACAATAAAAGGGCAATATATCACAGTTTTCTTATTGAAATTTCACTAATTGTTTTATAAATCCATATTTAGGCTAATCTCAAAACTTTTTATGGTTCCCCCGAATCTGTGTCATGCTCTCTTTAAATTTATAATAACTCTTGTCTGTAGTACCTTGTCCAAATAAATACTACTGTTATGTTTCATGCATGATGGAGTATCTCTTGAGGTTTTTAAGGTTTGGTTTTCAGCACTTTGTTGAGGACATAGCTTGGAAAGGAATGGGGCATTAGATGGATTTACTCCAGAAAGTAAAGGAGAGCACCACAATTTTAAAAGTATATATCTGTTGCCAGAATTCACTGGTGACTTCTGTAAGGGTGTTTTTCTTTGGCTTGGGTTTTTTTGATTATTTTTTTTAATAGTTGTTCTTGGCGTTTTTCAATAAGCAAAGCCTATTCCTTTGGAATCGTATGTTTTTAATGTATCAGAATCAATTTGCCAAGAATCAGCAAGTTGTCTTGTGAGTATAGTGACACAGAGGAACATATTTAGAAGGCATATGGTAGAGAAAGCAGGTTGTGCTGCACCCTGGGAGATCTCTTCCTATTTTCCTGCAGTACTTCACTGACTAGAGCACATGCATATGGGACTCTCTTGAATGTGTATTAATTGAATAAGAGACCATTTCCTAATGATGAATTCTATGCTCATTTAGTTTCTTTCTTGTTTACAAAAATAACACCCTTGAGCAGTCAGTATATAATAATTGCTGGTCTCCACTAAGAGAATTAAATAACATGTCTTTGTTATTCATGATTTAATTGTTTTGTGCATAACATACAACTTTCAGCTGAAGCAAAGCAAAGAAAAAGCCAGAAGTATATAATATTATACATTATATAGGTATATATTCTCTCTATATACATAAATAGAGAAGATATAATTAAGATATGACATAATATAGTATATGTGTATATTCTATGTTCATCCTCAACTGCCTGACGTCTTGTTTTCAAGCACACTGACACCTGAAATCAAGGGCAAAATGCATCTTTTTGCAGTTACAACATGACTAAGTTAACTTTTAGGCTAGCATGTATTTCAAATACAAGCAGTAAGCTGCAGCATCACAGAGCTCCGTATGGCCTGCAAGTGCTTTCTGAGGAGCCTGACTAATTAGTGCATGCTGAGTTTCATGCTGCTGTAGCTGAGCTCCTGATACCTAGGCTAAATATAGTTCCACAGGAAGCCCCTCCGAAGATACAGTAGTGTAGATGTGGTTTTTTGTAAGGTACAAATTCAGAGGCAATGCACTGCTTCAGTCTTTCTTGACTTCAGTGCGATAGGAGTAACAGACCATTTTGTAGTTTACTGTAAACATTTTAGTTTCCCTATTATTCAATGGAAATCTGTCCTGAATTATACATCATGAGGAAGAGTAAGCCATGGACTGACTCCAAAGCCAGCAGGAACTATAGCCAGCATGAGTACTCTGCATGCTACATCTAGACATGAATGACCTAAACCAATGGTTTTATCATATGTATTCTATTTCTAACTTGTAATAGCAGTCTGTCCACTTCAATGGTCAACAACAGAACTTAAAAGGAAGGTGTGAAATCACATGATGCAACTAACTTGGAAGTCTTATCTATGATCGTATGTGAATTGCAGTCCAGAATTCATAGCAAAGAGGGCAATAGGTATTCCCCTTCCTACTTTTGACTAGTTATTCTTGAGAAAGTCTCAGCCTTTCACAGATGCTTCATCTGACTGATGGATATACTTTGAAGTGGTAATATATATTATTTTTTTATTTATCTTACTCATCTTGGCATAGGATTTCATTATAATGTTAGTACACTTCTGAGTCCTTAGTTAGAAGACGTATAGTGGTCAGTTATAGTATGTCTCAGTTCAGATTTATCCTGAAAGAAATTCCTTACTATTTGAGGAGTTCTACAGATATTATCTACCAATTTTCCAAAGAACTCTGAGGAGTTAGAGAAATATGGTTCTTTCGCAATCTAGTCTGGTGTGTACACATCATGAAGGTATTAACTCTGACTTTCATAGATCGTCTAATAGTGTTTTTACTGCGTTCATCAGTTCTTTCAAAACTCTTGGATAAAGTCAAGTTAATTCTTATAACAATTCAGTTTCTTCTCCTATTTCAGCCACTGCTCTTACACTTTTTAAATATCTCTGTCTTTGGGGATGCCTCAAAAGCTGCTTTCTACTTAACTTCTGTATATAGGTATCTTCTATTCACGATGTAAAAGAACTAAATAAAAAAAGAATGTCTCACTGCAAGATCTCTGGGGGTACTGACATCCCACATGCATTCTGCTAAGCTTCCAAAGTTTGTTTTTTAGCATATTTTGTTCTTATTTTTGGCAATCATATTGCAATTGTAACCTCCTAATCATATTGAACCTTACTTGTTGCCATCATTTGAGTTCTGTTCAGAAAAAGTGGCTTGAAGGCCTGCAAACTTTATATTTAAACCACTTCAGTACCTGCCCTGTTAACTTCTTTTTTGTTGTTTTGTTATGCAAGAGTTTTCAGATCTCTCCCTGACTGTCTAACAGGATGTTTCTATGGCTTTTAGTTTTCTATTCTTTTTACTTAATTGTCTTTCAAACTGCTGCAGTCTACTTATTTAAAAAGAATCTAGCTCCTGAATTTCAGTGTTGCAAACTACTGCTTAGTTTGATCTCACAAAACATGTCAAATTTAATTATATTATGTTTTTTCTTTAGCAGTTCAATCATACTTATTTACAGGGATTATTTCAGAAAGTTACTTAAGGCAAAGTCAAGAATAGCCTATTCTCTTAGATGCTTCAGAATGAGCTGTTCTGAGATGTAATTTTTTATTACTTTCAAAATTGTCTTTCCAATTTATGTTGTGATGTGACATCCAACTCATTTTTATTTGGTAGGGTAATTGTCCTAACAGTCTTTGTTACAGATTGTCCTAATCTTTCTGTAGACCAACAAACACTCAACTGTAAGAGTATTCTACAACCTGGATCATGCTGTAGTGTGGACCTGTCTAGATTCAGACATATGACTTATACAACATTGTTTACTTTGAAATCTCTCTAAATGGGCCCAAGAAAGACTATCTTGGAATAAGAGTTATTCCTGAGGAGCACAGAACCAGAAGTTACGTGTACCAGTCCAGGGCCCATCTAGTGGAGGAAAAAAAAAGGTAGTAGAGTTGGGCTGGGAAGGACAGACATGATGCATTTCTTGTGTCACATTGATATTGAATCACATATTCAGCACAGTGTGAAAAGACAATGTAAATTGGTGTGACCTTCAAAATATTGTAGTGCTGGATTGGATGAATATAGTCATCAATGGAGTTATTATCATCAGGGCAATGCAAAGAAGAGCTACAGGTAACATTAATAAACAACCTTAGACTTGTAATTTGCATTTTTCTTTTCAGGTTACATGGTATGTGTATGTACAAGAGTATATATAGAATGTAAACCCACTACATATTCCCAAATGTTTATACAGACCCTGATTTTCTTCATAAATGTGTTTTTGTGTCTTTTGTCAATGGCTCAAAATATTTATCTTCTCATGTTTGCAAATTTTGTTACTTGCTTATTTATTGTACTACTGCATTTATTTCAAAAGTATTTATTGCACTATTCACCATTTTTTCTGTTCTGGTATAGGCTGTAGGAATGAGAACTTTGAAATCCTTTCTTAAAGGCAGGGTTACTAATGAGGATATTCAAAACAATTACACTGGAGTGTTTGCATTCCTTGGAAGAGATAGGTTCGTTGATGCAAATAAATTTATTATGAGAACGTTTGAGGGTGATGAAATAGAAGGAAATGAAAGATAGTTGCTTATTTTTTTCCTCAAAACAAAGTCTGAAGTGAAGGAATGGCAAAAGAATCACTTTGATTGTAGAAGCAGTAAAAATTAGAATAATAATAAACTTTGATATTATAATAACCTTAAGAAAATAGAGGTCATTCAAGCAGAATTATATATGGCGGTAATGGACAAACCTCCTGTGCATATGGCATGTTCCCCCATGGGGCTATGGACTCATACCACATCGTCAGAAAACTGATGGTTTTAGAAAAAAAGTTGCAAGTGAATGACAGCAATATCCATCAGCCTTGCCCTGAAAAGAGAAGAACTCTTATCCATAGCCTCAACAATAGTTTGTGACAGTGTCAACTGTATCTTTTACTTAGTGTAAAATGTCATGATAGGGACTGATGCTGGAAAGAAGCTTGCCAAACTCAAACCAGAAAAAAAATAAACAGGACTTAAACTTCAAGAAACTAGAGAAGAAAGTGTTTAGCTCTTAATTTCTCGATATGTTCAAATGGCCGTTAATGCCTTACAGTGATGCAAATTATCTATATTTATAGAGTGTAACTGGAGAAATTAAAAGCTATTTGAAAAACAGGTCCAGCTCATTTTGAACTTGAACTCTGAGGCATGATGGACATACAAGTTATTCATGTATAGATTTAGGATTATCAAGCTTTGTTGTGGAAGTTAAATAAAGCATACTTAATTTTTCATAGTGAGCTCAACAGTTGGGTATAACTAAAGTTAAGCTACATACACTAAATATGCTCCAAAGTTAAGATAAATAACACAAAGTTAAGCTAAGTAAAGATGCATAATTATTTTACTTTACAGATCAGGTCTTACTCTAAACTCTACTTCCAGTTGTGTTTTGGTTTTTTTTTTTTTTTTTTTTTTTTGAATGATGTAAAATTTGTAGAGTTACTCCTGGTTTACACTGGCATGAGATGTCCAAAACTGCCATTTTTAGACATAATATGCAAAGCAGTATTCTGACTCTGCTGTGTAACATCATCAAATATGGGTATTACTCAGCTGCCTTTTTCAACTGTGAGAATAAATTTATGAAGTTAATACCATGATTAGTATTAAGAAGAACAGTGCTGTTCTTCTGTTTCCAGTGACAGACTCTTGGTCTGACTGGTTAATTCACAATTCTTCAAAGCAGCTCTGAAGACAGTTTTATTGCCCTGTTTAAGATTTCATTGAACTGTCCATGTATGGAAGTGTGATCAATAATACTGGTTGTTAAGGTGACTTTATGTTGGCATACAGGAGATAGATATATGTCCCTAGACATTAGGGAGGAGGTCACCCAAATCAAATTTGGAATGATAATTTACAATCGCTCTCTGAGCTCCCTCCTACAACTGCTTGAGGACTGAGCATACCTGTACCCAATTTTGATCTCTCTACAATAAGACACATCCTCTATTTTGGGAGCTCTAGCTTCAAAAAAAAATGTAAGAACCTGAGGATGTTTTCATTTCCATCTAGTAGTTCATTAGATAAAAATTACAAAGCATTTCTTTTTAATTTCCCTGGAAATGTGGTACAGACCATATTGGTAAGAAGTTATTGGATAATCATGACTTATGGGCACCCTTCCAGTTTTCTGCCATTTAGTGCTTTGTAAGATGGGCCTTAATGTTGATATTCCTGAGCTGAATGTGGATTTTGCCATTAATTTCAGTAGGAATTAACTTGGGTGTTTAGCCAGTGTGTGCTTCATCTACCTCATCTGTGAAATTGGCATAATAATATTGTAGAAACTTACTTATTTGCGTGAATGAGATCTCTTTCAGATCATAGCTGTTTGTAAGTTCTGAAGTGTGAGCACAAAATGGGGTGGGAGGAGACAATGAAAGATAACTATCCACAGAAACACTGAGGTATTTTAGAGAGATCCTTGGATGCAAAATGACACATGCTGACAGTATTACTAAGTTTAATTCTGTATATAGCTTCATGAGGGATTATTCCACAGTTAGTTTTGTTGTTGGTTTGGCTGTTTTGTTTTGTTGTTGTTTTTTTTCCTGTCCTGGCATTCTGAATTGTTTTCCCAGGTTTATTATAATTTTCTCTAGGGATGATTTGTGACACCTGTGTATTCCATACTAAGTTAATTTTATGCTCTGTTTTCAAATTCCACTTTTGTGGTTCACTCACTCATCTTATCTTCCCTATTTTGTAAGGTAATGCTTTGTAACCCATGCTTTAGATGTGCTTTGATGCATACATAACCATAAAGTGTAAGTTACTTCTTCAACTACTCACTGTGATTAGTAGAAACATTTTTTTCTTTTGCTGTCTTGACTAGCCTTCAGTCTACTTAAATGGTATACCATGGAAATGATAACACCCTTTCTCTAGTGGGTACTGCAGCTCTATAAAAACACTTTCAGATCAGCAAAACTATTCCATTCAGACTTAGTAATTGCTGCTGAACAGAAACATCTGTCTGTGAAATTTCTACCTCCTTGCATCTGTAAATAGATGTAAGGTAAGTATTGATTCCATGAAACATTTGGCCTGCATGCACAAAATTAGAAAGCATCAGGCGGGGCAAAATGTGTTACAAAACATGTATTTGTGCTTATTACAGCACTGTGGGACATCTCTTCCTCATGTTTTAGGATAGCAAGGAAAGAATAGGAATATTGACACAAGCACATTTGGGGTGGGCATGCAAGAAAATTAAAGATGATGAGGAGCACTTTGTGTTCTGCATTTGTTCTCCAAGAAGGCTTGAAGTAATAGTGCTATATGTTTGCAGAAAGCAGTTTCATCTCCCTTCCTAGCACACTAATAGAAGGACAGCTGTAATGTGTTTTACAGTAAGACACAAGCTTGTATTCTCCTAGTTCTTACCGAAAAAAGTCTGTTTGAAGAACAGTTGGAGTTTGCTTTATATCCATTGATAGTAAGAGTTTAAGGAGAAGTGCTAAGTTTTTATTATTAGAATGTATAAGGGTCTTGTTTGAGTTAGAAAGTGCATTGCATAATATAAGTCTATTTTTAAAATAAAATTGTAAAATACTTTGCATTATTAAAATAGAATCCACTAATTATGCTTTGGCTGATGTACGCTGGTCACGTTGGTTTCTTTGAGTTTTGTTTACTTTTATTAAGACAGTTTTCATGTGAAAATATATTTAGAACTACAAATGGCAAGTTAGATTAGAAGCATCCTGTGAAGTTTTCATATTTACAGGAAAAAATAAATTTTAAGTCTCAAAATATTGCATCTGGATCAAAACAAGTTTCATAGTTGGTATCACAGAGGTCAGGAGTCCCAGGGATCACTTCACTAATCTCTGTCTAGAGAATAAAGAATTCATGTAGAAACTGCATTTGATTTCTGAGATAGGACTATTTCACAGTTAGTTCACTGTTCTACATGTTCGTTTAAATGAGCAGGTTGTGGTTTTTTTTTTGAGTCCCTGTTAAATAAGTGGCTCTCCTCTGCTCATATTTCATTGTGCCATGGCATAACACTGGCTTTCATTATTTTTTCTTCCTCCTCCCTTCACTACTTGTTCGTATTGCCTGTTAATTTACTTATTTCATTTTTCTGTCATGGTTCCTACTTCTTTTTTCCCCACTGTTGTTCCCTCACCTGGTCAGGGTGGTGGTAATAACGAGGAGGCATTTTCTGAAGTGGTGAGGTCCTTCCAGCTAAGAAAAATCTAGCTGAAACTATGTAGGTTTCCATTTTAGTCTTAAAACTTGCATGCAGTTATACCAGACCCAACAGTGATGTTTGAAACTAAATGGCTTTAAAAAGAAAACAATTTTCATTTTTCATCAAAAGCTTCCATCCTAACAGTTTTAGAATCCTCAAATATTGTTTATAGCAGTATTCTGGAATGTATTACCCAATATAAAAAAAATTCAGGAAACCAACTCTCTGTCCAAGAGAGCTTAGAAAGGAAGACCAAATCCTGCAATCAATTGATGCAGACAAATGCCACTCCATTAATTTAATAACAGTTTTCTGCAATCTGCTTTCAGGGCTGAATCTTACACAAACAGCACGGAGGAGATTTAGACACAGAGTAACATAATCTTGGTGTACGTTTTCTGCTGTCTTTCAAGTGTTTGCTATCCTTACCCTATGCAATCACTCCTTGTGCCCTGCCCTGCCCTCCTATCAAAGGATGTGCATACTGTAGATATTTCCTAGCTATCTAAGTGCCAAGGTAGCTAAAATTGAGGAATTCAAAAATTGCTGTCTATATAGCTGTTAAACTAATTTATTCCACCACTTTGAAGGAAATAGGGTTTTTTGTGGTGCTTTCATGATTTGATAAGAGGGCTGTAGAATTCATTCCATCATAATTCAAGGTGCTAGACATCTTGTATTCCACTTCAGTCCCCATTGAGTTGCTAACAATTGTCTGCAATCAAAGCACTTGTGGATGTCCTGCACAACCTTTTACTTCCTTTTTTCTTAAAATCTGTAATTTGATTTCACATTAAAAGACTTTCCTCAATATACATCTAAGATCTGTTGATCCCAAGCTACACAAAAGTTTTTTGTTGAAAGATACAGCAGGTCTTTGACTCAAAGTATATCCTAGACCATGATCTGGGGTAAATTCTTACCTATAGTGTATTTAACCCTGTGGAAATGCCATGCAGTGAGTCACAGGATGAACAAATATGAGCTGCAGCAAATAAAGTCCTACATAAGGATGTAAAGCAGTAAGAGACTATTACTTGCCCCTCCCATTTGCTTTTTTCTTGCAATTAAGTGAAATTCATGCTGTATCAAGAGGTAGTTTTCTAAGCAACTTATTACACTCAGTTTCTGTACAATATTGATCATTTAATATTTTTTAACAGCCAAGAGCAGTATAATTGGCAGGCCATACACTATTGCTTTTGTTGATAAGCTTACTACTTTGGATTCTTTTAGATATACAGCAGTTGAAGCTATTATGAACCTGTAAATCCCAGGAGATTGTCACTATGCAAGAGTGAATTCCATTGCCCATGAAAAGCAGAGTCAAGGTACACCTGTGTGAATAACTTTTCCTGTGTATGTATCTTTATGCTGAGAGGGTGATTGCTAATAGGATGGTGTGTGGTGCATGGGCTGTGACATACTAGATCTGAAAACCTAAAATTACAAGTGAAACCAAGATAAAATATATTGAAACTTTGTTCAGGAAATTTCTACAAGGGTCAACTATATTTGTTTTATGTTACATGGATTTATAGCTTTACAGGAGTTGGAAATGGAAATCATGTATCAAAATGAATTATTACTAACTTTCTTTTGCAAATGCGAGAATAAAATCTTATCAGATACATGGAAACAACTCTCATCTGAGTGTTTCTGATACTATTGCATCTTATCCAAATGCTCAAAAACTCAGGAAGCATCACCTTCATAGAACTGTATTCATGCCTGCCTCTTGAGTTGCAGTGAAAAGAATATTTTTTTAAGCGGAATTTTGCCCTTGTTACTCATATTACTTGTGATACAGGGCTACTGTTCTTGGGCTAGCATAAATCAGCATTTCTTCTGTCTCTATTGACTTGAGCGATTGGATCACTTGAGAACCTGTCTTGAAATTCTTACTCCATCTGAAAGCTTATTTAGCATAATCTATATATTTACAGCAAACCATTTGAAAAACACTTTAGAGTTCTCGGTACGTGGCCTGGGATAGTGCTTGTGGTGACAGGAATATACTGCTACAGTCAAAACTTGACAAGACAAGCAATTTATGATGTTGCTTATAGCCTATTTCTGGCATAATGTCACATGCTGGTCAGTAAGGATTGTGGGTCATTTATTTAGAGTACTGCAATTTTGGGGGGGTATTCTTTCACACTCCGCAAACTTGAAAGCTAAGAATCAAAATAATCTGCAATTGGCATTTAAGATATGACCGTCTTTGCTGGCTTCTCTGTGAGATTACAGTACTTGTAATCTAATTGAGATATTTTTAGAGCTAGAAGCTTTCTATCCAGCTGGGAACCAGGTTGTTTCCCCATTGTAAGACGCGCAAAATCTTAGACAGCAATCCTTAAACATGTTACATGAATAGTTCTGCATCTTGCCAATACTGGTGTTCACACCAGTTATTTCCTCTCCTTTTCAATCAAACACACAGACACAAGTGAGAAAAAGAGGGGAACGATTTCTTTGACAAGTTGCTTAAAATAAATAGAAGATTTTGAAGGTGCTGAGATATTTTCAATGACAAAGACCAGACCCTGTGGTCTGAGAAAAAGTAGTACTCACAAAAGTGCATAGCAAAGCATGAAACCATTTGCAAAAGGAAAAGTATTGTATGACTTTGTACTCTATGTCAATAAATAACGACGATACCTCTATCGCATAGGCTTGTTTGGGCACACAGAGTCTGGAATGGTGTTAAGGCAGTGTCACTGGTATAGACCCATTTAGGCAGTGGTGCATTTACAGCTAGCAAAAATAATGAGTTTTGCAAATCATCCCAAGCATGGCTCAATAGAGCTTTTACACTTCCAAAACCCAAGGATATACATTAATTTTCCATGCATAATGCACCATAGTATCCATAAGTATTGAATTCGTTTGAGATATGTTCCATTCCTTTTTGCTGGAATAGCCCGACTGAGAGGAGGTTTTACTTACGTGTGGCACAGTGGTACTCTGGGCCCAGAACGAGTGTTCCCTGATTATTAGTGCATACACCAGATCAGAGAACAAATGCTAGATACATTGGCATAGCTTGAATTCTTTGGGTATCCTATGCTAACATTCCCATGGAAATATGATACTTTTCTGTCCCAGATTTTTATGTTGATATGTAAATCAATGATTCCTGTCAGTCCAACACTATTACTAGTCTTTAGCCTCAGGTTCTTGTTGATACCTGGTTCATATTCAGACTGAATGAAACATTTCTGTGGTGCAATGGTAATTAATAGCAGAGACTCAGAAATGGCTCAAATCAGAAGTGTAAGATGTAGTCCCAAGTTAGCACTTGCAGGTGAGTTTTCACAGAGCAGGATTAAAGTGTTTTACCTTGAGACCTCCTGTTCTTATATGATTGCAGCAGGAAAAAAAAGTGCCTGTTATACATCTAAAATAAAATGATTCACTGCACAGAGTATCCACCATCTTCCTTTCAGGGCTATATTTCAAGAGGTTTGGCAGTGAGGCAGGCTAGCTGTGTGAGAACAGAAACCTCCACTGGTGAGCCGGGAGACTGGCTCTGTAACATCAGCCGTGGAACAGAGAACTGAAAAATGGGGGTGGGGTGGTGGTGGGTGTGTAATTTTAACAAATGCTTAAACATTCTTTAACTTAGTTGCTTGGAGTTTAGGGTTTTGGTTTTTTTTTTTTTTCTTTTGAATACTCAAATGAGACATTTTATATTTATCATGCACACACAATCTCATCTGCTTCATCTGGAAAAGTGTATTTTCTCTCTCTGTGTAATTCCAATTGTTAAAAATGGGACAAGGTAGTGAAAATACATCTTCGTGAATTCCCCCCAGACCTCCAAAAGGATGGGCGTTTTTTTCGTGGTGTGGTTTTTTCTTTTTTTTTCGTGTGTCCCTCCTAGAAGCAGCTACTTGATCTCAAAGGCACAACGTGGTGTTTTAAGGCGCTGACAGTGGGGAAGAGGGAGGCACGCTGTGTTCCCCCCACGGGAAAAGCCGCCGGTGTTTGGCGGGGGGAGCCGCTCCTCACCGTGGGGCGAGGGGCTCCCCTGGCCCGGCTTCAGCGGCAGGTGGGTGCCGCCGTGCCAGGCGCGGGGCTTCCCCTCTCTATAGCGCTCCAGCCAAGGGAGCTGCCGGTCCGTATTAAATGGCTGCCTGCTTTTCGGGGCTGTCGGCTGTTTTAGGGGTTTATCGTTGATTTTTTTTTTTTTTTTTTTTTTTTCCTGCCATGTCTCCCCCACCCCGCTTCTGCAGGTGAGGCTTCATCCCACCACCTCGCTGTACGCCCCCACCTCAGCCCTTGCCGGGGAACCGCCACCCCCTTCCCGGCCCTGCACCCCTCCCAGCTGCTCCCGGGCCGGGTGCGTCTCTGCGTGGGCTCGGGGCCGTGCACGCCCGGGTCACCCCCCCGGCCGTGAAAGGCGGCTACCTCCGCTTTCTGCGAAGCACAGGCGGCGGCAGCAGGCGGTGGCCCGGCCCGGGGGCGGCAGGGCAGGGAGGGGACTGTGCAGTGCGTGCGGGACTGAGCTTGCCGGGGAGCCAGCGGGTTCCTCTGCCCGCCTGGCTCTCTGTGCAACACCCCCACCCTGATCTCTCCTCCCCCCACCCTGTGGTGTCTTTTTTTTTTTTTTTTCTCCTTTCCCTCCTCCACCCTCCTGCAGCGAGTTAAATATTTCTTTTGTTAATTGACGCCCCAAGTGTTCCCAATCCCTTCCCCGCACAGCCCGGGCCGGCCGAGGACGTGTGCACGCCCAGATCCGCTCGGTGAAGCAGCACAGATCCGCGGGGCCGAGCGGGTATGTGCGTGAGGAGGAGGAGGTGGTGGTGTAAAAGGAGCTGCGAGCACAAACCAGATTTGCGGGGAGTAATTTAACTCCGGTGTTTGTTGTTTTTCGGGGGTTTGGTCTTTTCCTTCTCTTTCTATCTCTTTTTTTCTGCTCAGGATTTAAATGTCACTCAAAGCATCCCCAAATCAGCTTTCTGCTCGTCTCCTGTTTCTTCCGAGGCATTAATTGGATCACACGCTGCATTTGAAGAGCTTGGGTGTTTTACCCACGAAGGTAAGTGGGTTTATGAGCCTTCACCGGGTCTGGATGGTCACTAAAAGCTCGACTGCCTTCCAGGGTGGTGTTTTTCTTCCCCTTCTCCCCCATCCCCGTGGCCAGGCTTAGCTCTACCTGAGGAACTTGCATCCCTGGGTTAAACACCGGTCGATGTATGGAAAATGCGCCGGCGGGCCCGGCTGGGGTGGAGCGGGGCCGCGGGGGCTCCGCGCCCGCCCCTCAAGCACCCGCAAATGACCCGTGGGAGCCGGTGGAGGCAAGCCGGCGACACCCCGCAGCTGTTCCCCTGGAACAGCGCCTGGCAGCACAGTAAGGAAAGATACAGCCTAATGCCCTCTTACAAGAAACTATTCGTCATCGTTTCTTTTTTTTTTTCCTTTTCTGTGAGAAATACTGTAGGCGCCCATCTCCCCTCCTCCCCTACTGCCCGCCCCCGTCGCAAGCACCGGCTCCTTTGCCCGCACCTTGCCTCGCTTCAGGCGGTTCTTTCCAGGGACCAAAAAGTTAAGCTGCCCCTTTTCCCCCCACCTGCCCCTGGCGCCGTACGTACTCTATGCATTCCCCTTTTTAACCTATTCCCCCTCCGTCTAATCCGAGGCCGTCCAGCCCCCGCCCCCCCCCACCTCCCCCGCTTTAAACTAGGTTGCAAAGCCGCTGTACCCTGTAACTCCTGAAACTTCTCTCCTTGTTGTGATTTATATTCTATACTAACAAAAAGGACAACTAAAATATACTCGATCCTCCTGTGGATGACTTTTTAAAAAAATAATGCATTTCCTTCTTCCCCTTTAATTTTTTTTTTTTTTTTTTTTGGCAAGGAAATTTGCTCCATCTCCAGCAGCAACCACTGCTCCTTTTGATGTTGTGGTACGCCGTGCGCATGCGCTTCACATTAGAATTACTGCACTGGCCAGAATAAGTTGGATCTCTTCTTCTCTTCACTGAAACCCTAAATCATATCAAAAGCTAAAGGGATGCTGAGAGTCCGGAAAAAGGGTTACTTCGGGATTTGGTCATTCCCTTTAATAATAGCCGTGGTGTGTGCACAGAGGTAAGTGATGAAGGTATCTGTTTTGCTTTACTTTGGATTGCACTGCATGCTGCTGCTGAGAGGAATGTACAGCTTGGGTCTGAGAAATAAGAAATAATATAGTATTATTCTTTTTTTTTTTTCTCTAGTGTCAATGACCCTAGTAATATGTCACTGGTAAAAGAGACCGTGGATAGACTGCTTAAGGGCTATGACATTCGCTTGAGGCCAGATTTTGGAGGTAATTTGAATGCTTTTGAATAAGAGAGATTACATATCCGGCTGTGTACCTTTGGCGTGTGTGGCTTCTGAGCGTGCTGTGGGTGCTGTTGCTTTGGGGTGTGTGTGTTGCCATTTTCTCAAGCTGATCCAAAGTTAAGCCCATTGTTACTCAATTTTCATAACACAGGATGCTGTTAATGCGATCACTTAAATCTCTGGCATATTTGTAATCGGTCCCTCATTTTGTGTGTGTGCTCATACTTTGTTAACCTGCAATTAAACCCTTGTTTAACTGGTTTTATCGAGATGCAAATCTCTTAAGTTTACCCAACGTTTGTTCCTCTCAGCCTAATGTGCCTGTGATCACAGTTACTATTTTTGAGTACAAGATGTGCTGTTAACTGATACAAAAATGTCATTTAACCCCCTGCGTGCTCCTACTCTGAACTAGTTTGTTTATTCCGGAGGTGTTCGCAGTCGGTGTCCCCTTGCCCCCTTCCATCAACCCCCCCCCGACACCCACACCTCCCCCGCCCGGGGCTCGCTGGCCACTGTCCCCCGGGCTGCCCCTTCCGCCAAAGCGCAGGGCTGAGGGTGGCGAGGTGGGTCGCGGCCGCGGAGGCCGGCGCCGGATCCGCGCATCCCGGCCTGGGGGG